>NW_026992380.1:0-98730 GCF_028769735.1 Zonotrichia leucophrys gambelii | reverse complement strand
AATAGCAATGAATAGCGTGGTATAGCGCCAGATATCGGCGGATATATCGCGATATATCGGGAGATATTGACGGGTATCGCCTCGTATCGGGAGATATCAAGACACGTCCCCGGATATCGCGATATATCAGGAGATATCAGGAGATATCAAGAGATATCACCGGATATTGTGATATATCGGGAGATGTTTGGAGATATCAGAAGATATTGCCGGATATCGCGATATATCAGGAGATATCTGGAGATATCACCAGATATCACGATATATTGAGAGATATCAGGAGATATCGCTGGATATTGTGATATATTGAGAGATATCAGGAGATATCACCGGATATCACGATATATCAGGAGATATCACCGGATATCACGATATACGGGGAGATATCACCGGATATCGCGATATATCAGGAGATAACACCGGATATCACGATATACGGGGAGATATCGCGAGCTATCGCCGGCTATCGGCCGCTATCGGGACATGTCGCGACAGCGCTGCCCCCCCCAGCCCCGCCCCCCCCGCGCTCCATGACGGAATCGCCGAAACGCCGCCGGCACCGGGCGCTGCCCTGACCCCGCCCGGGGGGGAAACGGGGCTGGGGGCGGCAGAGACCCCCTGAGCCCACCCCGAATCCCTGAAATCCAACCCTAAACCCACCCCAAATCCCTGAAATCCAACCCCAAATCCCTGAAATCCCACCCTAAATCCCTGAAATCCCTGAAATCCCATCCTAAACCCTTCAAATCCCACCTTAAACCCTTCAAATCCCACCCTAAATCCTTCAAATCCCACCCTAAATCCCTGAAATCCAACCCTAAACCCACCCTAAATCCCTGAAATCCCACCCTAAATCCTTCAAATCCCACCCTAAACCCTCAAATTTCCCCAAAATCCCTCTGAGCCCACCCTAAATCCCTTAATTCCATCCTAAACCCTTCAAATTCCACCTTAAATCCCTTAAATCCCATCCTAAACCACCCTAAATCCCTTAAATTCAACCCTAAATCCTCAAATTTCACCCCAAAATCCTTTATTCCACCCTAAAATCCTTCAAATCCCACCCTAAACCCTCTGAGCCCACCCTAAATCCTCAAATTTCACCCCAAATCCCTCTGAGCCCACCCTGATCCCCCTAAATCCCTTAATCCAACCCTAAACCCACCTAAATCCCTGAAATCCCATCCTAAACCCTTCAAATCCCACCCTAAACCCTTCAAATCCCATCCTAAATCCTCAAATTTCACCCTAAATCCTGAATCCCACCTAAATCCCTGAAATCCCATCCTAAACCCACCCTAAATCCCTTAAATCCAACCCTAAATCCTTCAAATCCCACCCTAAATCCTCAAATTTCACCCAAATCCCTCTGAGCCCACCCTGATCCCACCCTAAATCACTAATCCACCCAAAATCTTTCAATCCCACCCTAAACCCTCAAATTTCACCCTAAATCTTCAAATCCCACCCCAAACCCCTCAAATCCCACCCAAACCCCTCAAATTCCACCCCAAAATCCCTCATTGCACCCTAAACCCTCCAATGCCACCCACAGCCCCTCAGATCCCACCCAAAACGCAAAAATTTTACCCCAAATCCCTCAAATTTCACTCAAAATCCCCCAAATCCCACCCTAAATCTCTTCATTCCACCCTAAACCCTCAAATTTTTCCCCAAATCCTTCAAATCCCACCTTAAATCTTCAAATCCCACCCTAAATCTTCAAATCCCACCCTAAATCCTTCAAATCCCACCCAAACCTCCTCAAATTTCACCCAAAACCCCTCAAATTTCACCTAAAACCCCTCAAATTTCACCCTAAATCCTTCAAATCCCCCCTAAATATTTCATCCCCCCCAAACCCTTCCTATCCCACCCCAAAATCTTTTCCCTCTGCCCAAAAATTCCCTTTTTTTACCCCCAAATCCTTTCCCTGGCTCCGGCTCCTCCTTTCCCTGAGCTGCCTTCGCCATTTTGGGCCAAATTCGGATTTTTTTGGGATTTTCCTCCCACGGAACTCTCCCCTGGCAGGCTGGAAAATGGGAAAAAACTCTTTTAAACCACTGAAAATATTCAATTATTTTATTATTTCCTCATTTATTTGTTCTTCACTCTCCGCTTTGTGGCCTTTTGGGAATAAAAGATCAGAAATTTGAGCCGGATTTGGGCTGGTTTTGGTTTTAAGTGGTTTTAGGGGGAGCTGAGGGAGGAGGGATGGGGGCTGTGCTCTTTAAAATTCCATTTTTTTTGCTTAATTCTAAAAACTAGAATTGTGGAATTGTGAAATTGTTCATTTTGGGAATAAAAGGATGGATTTGGTTTGGGGTTTTTGGGTTTGTTTGAGGGTTTTTTGGGATCAAACTTTAAGTTTTTCAAAGTGTCATCCACTTACTTAATCCTAAAAATAATTAAATCATGGACTTGCTCCTCTTGGGAATAAAAGACGGAAAACTAAGAAGGTTTTGGTTGGTTTTATGGATTTTTGGGGGTTTTTTTAATTGGTTTTGTGGGGTTTTTTTGGGATCCTATTGGGTGTTTTCATGGGAAAAGAGAAATGATGCCTCACTCTGAGCTCTTCCAAACTCTATTTTCTTTCTTAAACCCCAAAACTGAACATCCCAAAGTTGGAAAATGATGGAAATTATGGAATTTATGGAATTTTGAGGTGGAAAAATCTCCCAGATCCCCTCAGGCCCTTCATGGTGCCCAAGATGATGGTGCAGCCTCACTCTGAGCTCTTCCAAACTCCGTCCTTTATCTTCCTTTATCTTAAACCTCCCAAAATCGATCATCCCGTAGTTGGGAGATTTTGGGAATTATGGAAATTACTGAAATTATGGAATTGTGGAATTTTGAGGCGGAAAAATCTCCCGGATCCCCTCAGGCCCTCACAGAACCCAAAATGGCGGCACGGCTTCACTCCAAGCTCTTCCAAACCCCGTCCTTTATCTTAAAGCCCCAAACGCAACATCCCAGAGTTGGGAAATGATGAGAATTACGGGAATTTAAGGAATTATGGAATTTTGAGGCGGAAAAAGCCCCCGGATCCCCTCAGGCCCTCACGGCGCCCAAGATGGCGGCGCGGCCTCACCTCAGCCGACCCCCCCCCTCCCGTTCCCGCCCCGCCGCGCGCGGGGCACGACGGGAACCGCCCTCAGCCGGGACCCGCCATTTTCTGCCGGGAAAGGCGGGAAGGGGGAGATCGAAGCCGCCGCAGCTGCACCGCGGGACCCGCACGGCTCCAGCGCCGCCGCCAGCGCCGCTCGCAGGTACCGGGGGCGCGGCGGCAGTCGGGGGTCGGTACCGGGGAGCGGTGGGGGGGAAGCACCGGGAAGGCTCCGGTACCGGGGGAGGTGTGGGGGGGGGCCGGGGTCGCCTGAGGAGACGCTGCTCCTTAGTCCCGCCTTCCGTGCGGTGCCGCGCGCTGATTGGCCAGAAGGCCGCGACGTGATTGGCTGCGAGGCACGTCTATCAAAGGCAGGGCGCGTGAGCGCCGCCGCCCCGGCGAATCAGCGGAGGCTTCGCGGAGGCTTCTGGGTGTTGTAGTTCGCGGCCGCGCCAGCGTCGCTCTCAGCCAATCAGGCGCTGAGGAGCGGTCACGTGAGGCGACGCGGGGCGCTGCTGGGAGTTGTAGTCGCGTAGGCCGCGCGCGGCCCTCTCTCCCGGTTTTTCCCGTTTTTCCCGTTTTCTTCCCCCGTTTCTCTCCCCGCGCTCAGGCTGTGACGGCCCGGGATGGCCCGCACCAAGCAGACGGCTCGGAAATCCACCGGCGGCAAAGCGCCGCGCAAGCAGCTCGCCACCAAGGCGGCCCGGAAGAGCGCGCCGTCCACGGGGGGCGTCAAGAAACCGCATCGCTACCGGTAACGGGGCGGGGGGGGGGAACTGGGAGGGAGTGGAGATACTTGGGGGACACCGGGGGGACATTTCAGATACTGGGAGGGACTGAGGGGACATTGGGGAAACTGGGATGGGACACAGGGACACAGAGAGGACACAGGTGGGACACAGGTGAGCGTCAGTGTCCCCAATGTCCCCCCCGTTGTGTCCCCAGCCCCGGGACGGTGGCGCTGCGCGAGATCCGGCGCTACCAGAAATCCACGGAGCTGCTGATCCGGAAGCTTCCGTTCCAGCGGCTGGTGCGGGAGATCGCGCAGGACTTCAAAACCGACCTGCGCTTCCAGAGCGCCGCCATCGGGGCGCTGCAGGTGAGGGACACACCTGGGCAGGTGAGGGACACACCTGGGAACACCTGGGACACACCTGGGGACAGCCAGGTACCAATAGTGATGGCCCAAAACTGACCTGCGCTTCCAGAGCGCCGCCATCGGGGCGCTGCAGGTGAGGGACACACCTGGGACAGGTGAGGGACACACCTGGGACACACCTGGGGACAGCTGGGTACCGGCAGTGACAACCCAAATAAGGGAATTGTAGGCAGGGCTAAACCCAAAAAAGGAAATTGTGGGTGGGGCCAAACACAAATAAGGGAATTGTGGGTGGGGCTAACCCAAATATGAGCATGTGGGTGTGGCTACACCCAAATAAGGGAATTGTAGGCAGGGCTAAGCCCAAATAAGGAATTGTGGGTGGGGCCAAATCCAAAGAAGGAAATGTGGGCTGGGCTAAACCCAAATAAGGAAATGTAGGTGTGGCTACACCCAAATAAGGGAATTGTGGGTGGGGCTAAACCCCAAAAAGGAAAATGTGGATGGGGCCAAACACAAATAAGGAAATGTGGGCAGGGCTATGCCCAAATAAGGAAATGTAGGTGTGGCTAAACAGAGATAAGGGAATTGTGGGTGGGGCTAAACCCAAATAAGGAATTGTGGTGGGGCCAAATACAAAGAAGGAAATGTGGCTGGGCTAAACCCAAATAAGGAAATGTAGGTGTGGCTACACCCAAATAAGGGAATTGTAGGCAGGGCTAAGCCCAAATAAGGAATTGTGGGTGGGGCCAAATCCAAAGAAGGAAATGTGGGCTGGGCTAAACCCAAATAAGGAAATGTGGGTGTGGCTTCCAGAGCGCCCGCCAAGAGGGACACACCTGGACAGGTGAGGGACACACCTGCGGTACACCTGGATACACGTGGGACACACCTGGGCACACTTGGCTGTCACACCTGTGGGTGTCACACCTGTGTCACACCTGTGCAGGAGGCCAGCGAGGCGTACCTGGTGGGGCTGTTTGGGGACACAGGGACACAGAGGTGGGACAGACGGACAGGTGACTGTCACACCTGTGGGTGTCACACCTGTGTCACACCTGTCCCTTACCTGTCCCCAGGAGGCCAGCGAGGCGTACCTGGTGGGGCTGTTTGGGGACACAGGGACACGGGGGTGGGACAGACGGACACGGGGGTGGGACAGACGGACAGGTGACTGTCACACCTGTGTCACACCTGTGTCACACCTGTGTCACACCTGTGCAGGAGGCCAGCGAGGCGTACCTGGTGGGGCTGTTGGAGGACACAGGGACACAGGGGTGGGACAGACGGACACGGGGGTGGGACAGACGGACAGGTGACCCCATGGATGTCACACCTGTCCCTTACCTGTGCAGGAGGCCAGCGAGGCGTACCTGGTGGGGCTGTTTGGGGACACAGGGACACAGGGGTGGGACAGACGGACACGGGGGTGGGACAGACGGACAGGTGACCCCATGGATGTCACACCTGTGTCACACCTGTGTCACACCTGTGCAGGAGGCCAGCGAGGCGTACCTGGTGGGGCTGTTTGGGGACACAGGGACACGGGGGGGGGACAGACGGACACGGGGGTGGGACAGACGGACAGGTGACCCCATGGATGTCACACCTGTGTCACACCTGTGTCACACCTGTCCCCAGGAGGCCAGCGAGGCGTACCTGGTGGGGCTGTTTGAGGACACAGGGACACGGGGGTGGGACAGACGGACACGGGGGTGGGACAGACGGACAGGTGACCCCGTGGCTGTCACACCTGTGTCACACCTGTGTCACACCTGTGCAGGAGGCCAGCGAGGCGTACCTGGTGGGGCTCTTTGAGGACACAGGGACACGGGGGTGGGACAGACGGACACGGGGGTGGGACAGACGGACACGGGGGTGGGACAGACGGACAGGTGACCCCATGGATGTCACACCTGTGTCACACCTGTGCAGGAGGCCAGCGAGGCGTACCTGGTGGGGCTCTTTGAGGACACAGGGACACGGGGGTGGGACAGACGGACACGGGGGTGGGACAGACGGACAGGTGACTGTCACACCTGTGTCACACCTGTGCAGGAGGCCAGCGAGGCGTACCTGGTGGGGCTCTTTGAGGACACCAACCTGTGCGCCATCCACGCCAAGCGCGTCACCATCATGCCCAAGGACATCCAGCTGGCGCGGCGGATCCGCGGCGAGCGCGCCTGAGCGCGTTTGGGGCGAATTCCCCCCGGTTCGGGCAAATCCGGCCATTCCGGGCAATTTCCGGCTTCTCGGAGTTTTTTCGGGGAATTTTCTGGGAATTTCTGGGATTCCGGAGCGCCGCAAGTTTGGGGCGGGTTCCTCCTGTTTTTGTACAATTGGGGGTTCCACGTTTTTCTACGCGACGGTTTTTGAGGGGGAAACGGGAAATTTTTTTGGGGGGGGGGAGAATGGGAATTTTTTGGTGAAAAATCGGGAATTTTTGGGGAAAAAAAATGGGAATTTTTGGGGGAAATCAGGAATTTTTTGGGAGAAAATAATGGGAATTTTTGGGGAGGAATTGGGAATTTTTTAGGGAAAAATCGGTAAATTTTGGGGGAAAAATCGGGAATTTTTTAGGGAAAAAATGGGAAATTTTCAGGGGAAGAACTAGGAATATTTTTGTGGGGGATGTGGGAATTTTTTAGGGGGAAAGAGGAATTTGGGGGGGAAAATGGGGATATTTTTGTGGGGAAAACAGGATTTTTGGGGGAGAGAATGGGAATTTTTGGGGGGAAAACTGGGGTTTCTTGGGAAAAAAAATGGGAATTTTTTTTTTGAAAAGATGGGAATTTTTTGGGGAAAACTGGGGTTTCTTGGGAAAAAAATGGGAATTTTTTTTTGAAAAGATGGGAATTTTTTGGGGGGGAAATTGAGAATTTTGGGGGGAAAACAGGAATTTTTTGGGAGCAAATGGGAAAATTTTTTGGAGGGAAATGGGAACTTTTTTGGGGGGGGAAATGGATTTTTTTTGGGCAGAAAATGGGAATTTTTGGGGGAGGGAGAAAATGGGAAATTTTGGGGGGGAAACGGGAAATTTTTCGGGAAAAAAACGGGAATTTTTTTTTTGGGCAGGAAAATGGGAAATTTTGGGGGAGTGGAAAAAATGGGAATTTTGTTGGGGGTTGTTGGTTCTGCCCTGTTGGAATAAAGAGAAAATCCCATGGAAAATTCTGGAATTTTTTTTTTTTTTTGGAATTTCCTCCCCCCCCCATCCCCCAAAATCTCTGGGGGTGTCCCCAAGGTGCCACCACCACCCCAGGGGTGTCCCCAAGGTGCCACCACAGGGTCTGGGGGTGTCCCCAAGGTGCCACCACCCCTCTAGGGGTGTCCTCAAGGTGTCCCCAAGGTGCCACCAAGGTGTCCCCAAGGTGCCACCACAGGGTCTGGGGGTGTCCCCAAAGTGTCCCCAAGGTGCCACCACCCCTCCAGGGTTGTCCCCAAAGGTCTGGGGTTGTCCCCAAGGTGCCACCAGGTGTCCCCAAGGTGTCCCCAAGGTGCCACCATGGGTCTGGGGGTGTCCCCAAGGTGCCACCAGGGGTCAGGAAGTGTCCCCAAGGTGCCACCAAGGTGTCCCCAAGGTGCCACCACAGGGTCTGGGGGTGTCCCCAAAGGTCTGGGGATGTCCCCAAGGTGTCCCCAAGGTGCCACCACCTCTCCAGGGGTGTCCCCAAGGTGCCACCACGGGTCTGGGGGTGTCCCCAAGGTGCCACCAGGGGTCAGGAAGTGTCCCCAAAGTGCCACCAAGGTGTCCCCAAGGTGCCACCACCGCTCCGGGGGTGTCCCCAAAGGTCTGGGGTTGTCCCCAAGGTGCCACCAGGTGTCCCCAAAGTGTCCCCAAGGTGCCACCACCCCTCTAGGGGTGTCCTGAAGGTGTCCCCAAAAGTGCCACCAGATGTCCCCAAGGTGTCCCTAAAGGGTCCCAAGGTGCCACCATGGGTCTGGGGGTGTCCCCAAGGTGCCACCAGGGGTCAGGAAGTGTCCCCAAAGTGCCACCAAGGTGTCCCCAAGGTGCCACCACAGGGTCTGGGGGTGTCCCCAAAGTGCCACCACTGCTCTGGGGGTGTCCCCAAAGGTCTGGGGGTGTCCCCAAGGTGTCCCCAAGGTGCCACCATGGGTCTGGGGGTGTCCCCAAAGTGTCCCCAAGGTGCCACCAGGTGTCCCCAAGGTGCCACCACCCCTCCAGGTGTCCCCAGGGTGTCCCCAAAGTGCCACCATGGGTCTGGGGGTGTCCCCAAAGTGTCCCCAAGGTGCCACCACATCTCCAGGGGTGTCCCCAAGGTGCCACCATGGGTCTGGGGGTGTCCTCAAGGTGTCCCCAAAGTGCCACCAGATGTCCCCAAGGTGTCCCTAAAGTGTCCCCAAGGTGCCACCACCTCTCCAGGGGTGTCCCCAAGGTGCCACCATGGGTCTGGGGGTGTCCCCAAGGTGCCACCAAGGTGTCCCCGTGGTGCCACCACACGTCCCAAGGTCGCCGCTGTCCCCACCCGGGGCAGAGTCCAGGCCGGGCGGTGCCACCTGTGCCAGGCGTGTCCCCAATGTCCCTCAATGTCCCCACCCCCCCCCCCCCCCACAATGTCCCTTATCAGTCCCTTATCAGCGTCCGGACCCCGCCCTGGGAGGGGCCGGAACTGGGGGGGCCCCGGGGCTATAAAGGGGCCCCGGTGCCACCTGTGCCACCTTTGTCACCCTTTGTCACCCTTTGTCACCGCTGCCACCATGGCCTTCGTGCCCCCACCCGGCTACCAGCCCTACTACAACCCGGTGGGTACCGCGGAAATGGGGAGGGGGCGCCCCCAAAATGGGGCTGGGGGGGTCTGTGGGATATTTGGGGACCCTCTGACCCCCAATTGGGGACATTTGGGGTCCCTGTTACCCCAAAAATGGGGAGGGGGCGCCCCCAAAATGGGGCTGGGGGTCTGTGGGATATTTGGGGGGGTCGTTGTCACCCTGGGGGGGACATTTGGGGACCCTCTGACCCCCAATTGGGGACATTTGGGGTCCCTGTTACCCCAAAAATGGGGAGGGGGCGCCCCGAAAATGGGGCTGGGGGTCTGTGGGACATTTGGGGGGTCTTTGGGAGGGACAATTTGGGGTCCTTGTCATCCCAAAAATGAGGGGAAGGGGTTTTGGGAGGGGTCTGTGGGACATTTGGGGTCATTGTCACCCTGAAATGGGGCTGGGGGCACCCCAAAAATGAGGAGGGATTGGGGAGGGGTCCCTGTCGCCATTTTGGGGTCCCCCTGACCCCAAAAACCGGGGGGAGGGGGTTTTGGGGGGGTCCCTGTCCCCATTGGGGGTCCCTGTCCCCATTGGGGGTCTCTGTCCCCATTGGGGTCCCTGTCCCCATTTTGGGGGGTCCCTGTCCCCATTTGGGGTCTCTGTCCCCATTTTGGGGTCCCTGTCCCCATTTTGGGGTCCCTGTCCCCATTTCGGGCCCCCCTGTCCCCATTCGGGTCCCTGTCCCCATTTGGGGTTCCTGCCCCCATTTGGGGTCCCTGTCCCCATTTTGGGGGGTCCTTGTCCCCATTTCGGGGGGTCCCTGTCCCCATTTCGGGCCCCCCTGTCCCCATTTGGGTCCCTGTCCCCATTCGGGTCCCTGTCCCCATTCGGGGTCCCTGTCCCCATTGGGGTCCCTGTCCCCATTCGGGTCCCTGTCCCCATTTTGGGGTCCCTGTCCCCATTCGGGGTCCCTGTCCCCATTTCGGGCCCCCCTGTCCTCATTTGGGGGTCTCTGTCCCCACTGGGGGTCCCTGTCCCCATTTGGGGGTCCCTGTCCCCATTTTGGGGTCCCTGTCCCCATTTCGGGGTCCCTGTCCCCATTGGGGTCCCTGTCCCCATTGGGGTCCCTGTCCCCATTGGGGTCCCTGTCCCCATTTTGGGGGTCCCTGTCCCCATTTTGGGGGGTCCCTGTCCCCATTTCGGGTCCCCCTGTCCCCATTTGGGGTCCCTGTCCCCATTTGGGGTCCCTGTCCCCATTTTGGGGGGTCCCTGTCCCCATTTTGGGGGGTCCCTGTCCCCCCCTGTCCCCATTTGGGGGGTCCCTGTCCCCATTTGGGGGGTCCATGTCCCCATTGGGGGTCCCCGTCCCCATGGTGCCCCTGACCCCCCGTTTCTGTGCCCCCTGACCCCCCGTTTCTGTGCCCCCCTGACCCCCCGTTTCTGTGCCCCCCCAGCCCCTGCCCTACGTGGCCCCGGTGCCCGGGGGGCTCTGGCCGGGCATGGCCGTGAGCGTGCAGGGCGTGGTGAGAGCGCATGCGCAGGGGTAATGCTGGGGGGGGGCTGGGATAAACTGGGAGGGACTGGGAGGGCACTGGGAGGGGATTGGGGGGCACTGGGGGGGACTGGGATGGGATTTGGGGACATTGGGGAGGGACTGGGATAAACTGGGAGGGACTGGGGGGAACTGGGAGGGGCTGGGAGGGACTGGGGGGGGATTGGGGGAAACTGGGATAAACTGGGGGGGACTGGGAGGGCACTGGGAAAGGATTTGGGGACATTTCGGGGGGATTTGGGGCATTGGGAGGGGCTGGGAGGGCACTGGGGGGGCACTGGGATGGGATTTGGGGACATTTGGGAGGGACTGGGAAAAACTGGGAGGGCACTGGGAGGGGATTTGGGGACATTTCGGGGGGATTTGGGGCATTGGGAGGGACTGGGAGGGGATTGGGATAAACTGAGAGTGGACTGGGGGGGACTGGGAGGGACTGGGGGAGGAATTGGGGGGGGATTGGGGGGCATTTGGGGCACTGAGAGGGACTGGGAGGGATTGGGATAAACTGGGGGGCACTGGGAGGGGATTGGGGGATACTGGGGGCATTTGGGGCACTGCGAGGGCACTGGGATGGGACTGGGAGGGTATTGGGGGGCTACCGGGAGCATTGGGGGATTCTGGGAGGGGATTTTGGGACATTTGGGGGGGATTTGGGGCACTGGGAGGGCACTGGGAGGAACTGGGGGAGACTGAGAGGGACTGGGAGGGCACTGGGTGACATTGGGTGACAATGAGGTGACAGTGGGGTGACACTGGGTGACATTGGGTGACACTGGGTGACACTGGGTGACACTGGGGTGACAATGAGGTGACACTGGGTGACACTGGGTGACACTGAGGTGACACTGAGGTGACACTGGGTGACACTGAGGTGACACTGGGTGACACTGGGTGACACAGGTGCCACTCCTGTCCTCAGGTTCAGGCTTACCTGGCTGGGGTGGGGGTCCCGGAGGGACATTGGGTGACACTGGGTGACACTGGGTGACACTGGGTGACACTGGGTGACATTGGGTGACATTGGGTGACACTGGGTGACACTGGGGTGACACAGGAGACCTGGCTGTCCTCAAGTCCAGGCTTACCTGGCTGGGGTGACACTGGCTGACACTGGGTGACACTGAGGTGACACTGAGGTGACACAGGTGACACTCAGGTGACACAGGTGACACTGGGGTGACACTGGGTGACACTGGGTGACACAGGTGACACAGGTGACACACAGGTGACACTCAGGTGACACAGGTGACACTCAGGTGTCCCTCCTGCCCCCAGGTTCCACATTAACCTGGCCCTGGGTTCCCACGAGGACGCAGAACATCAATGCCCGATTTGGGGCTGGGGTCTCGGGGGGACATTGGGTGACACTGGGTGACACTGGGTGACACTGGGTGACACAGGTGACAGGTGACACTGGGTGACATTGGGTGACACTGGGCTGACATTGGGTGACACTGGGGTGACACTGAGGTGACAATGAGATGACACTGGGTGACATTGGCTGACATTGGGTGACACTGGATGACACTGGGTGACATTGGCTGACATTGGGTGACACTGGGTGACACTGGGTGACACAGGTGACACTCCTTTCCTCAGGTTCAGGCTTACCTGGCTGGGGTGGGGGTCCTGGAGGGACACTGGGTGACATTGGGTGACACTGAGGTGACAATGAGGTGACATTGGGTGACACTGGGGTGACACTGGGTGACATGGGGTGACACAGGAGACCTGGCTGTCCTCAGGTCCAGGCTTACCTGGCTGGGGTGACACTCTGGTGACACTGGGGTGACACAGGTGACACTCAGGTGACACAGGTGACACTGAGGTGACACAGGTGACACTGAGGTGACAAAGGTGACACTGGGTGACACTGGGGTGACACTGGGTGACATTGGGTGACACTGGGTGACATTGGGGTGACACAGGTGACACTCAGGTGTCCCTCCTGTCCCCAGGTTCCGCGTTAACCTGGCCCTGGGTTCCCACGAGGACGCAGAACATCAATGCCCGATTTGGGGCTGGGGTCTCGGGGGGACATTGGGTGACACTGAGGTGACACTGGGTGACACAGGTGACACTGAGGTGACACTGGGTGACACTGAGGTGACACAGGTGACACTCAGGTGTCCCTCCTGCCCCCAGGTTCCGCGTTAACCTGGCCCTGGGTTCCCACGACGACGCCGACATCGCCCTGCACGTCAATCCCCGATTTGGGGCTGGGGTCTCGGTGCTCAACAGCCGCCGCGGGGGGGGCTGGGGGGACGAGCAGAGACGGGACCTGCACCCCCTGTGCCCGGGGACCCCCTTCGAGATGATCATCAGTGTCACCCCCGAGGGCTACCGGGTATGGGGAGGGGGCTTGGGGGGTCCCTGGGGGGATTTGGGGTCCTTAGGGGGGGGATTTGGGGGGTCCTTGGGGGATTTGAGGTGTCTTTGGAGAGATTTGGGATGACTGAGGGGAGGTCTCAGGGGTCCCTGGGGTCCTTAGGGAGGATTTGGGGGGTCCCTGGGGGGATTTGGGGTCCTTAGGGGGGGATTTGGGGTCCTTAGGGGGGGATTTGGGGGGGTTTTGGAGGAGTTTGGGGGATTTGGGGGTTTGGGGACCCTTCGAGATGATCATCAGTGTCACCCCCGAGGGCTACCGGGTATGGGGAGGGGGCTTTGGGGGTCCCTGGGGGGATTTGGGGTCCTTAGGGGGGGATTTGGGGGGGTTTTGGGGGAGTTTGGGGGGATTTGGGGGGTTTGGGGACCCTTTGAGATGGACATCAGTGTCACCCCCAAGGGCTACCGGGTATGGGGAGGGGTCCTGGGGGGTCCCTGGGGGGATTTGGGGTCCTTAGGGGGGATTTGGGATCCTTAAGAGGGGATTTGGGGGGGTTTTGGGGGAGTTTGGGGGAGATTTGGGGGGTTTGGGGACCCTTTGAGATGATCATCAGTGTCACCCCCAAGGGATTCCGGGTATGGGGAGGGGGCTTGGGGGTTTGGGGGTCCCTGGGGGAATTTGGGGTTGTTAGGGGGGGATTTTGGGGGGGGTTTTGGGGGGTTTGGGGTCCCTTTGAGATGATCATCAGTGTCACCCCCAAGGGTACCGCGTATGGGGAGGGGTCCCTGGGGGGATTTGGGGTCCTCAAGGGGGGATTTGGGGGCTCCCTGGGGGGGTTTGGGGTCCCTGGGGGATTTTGGGGGGTCCCTGGGGGGATTTGGGGTCCCTGGAGGGATTTTGGGGGGTTCAAGGGGGGATTTGGGGTCCTTAGGGGGGGATTTGGGGTGGCCAAGGGGGGGTTTAGTGTGTCCAGGTGTATTTGGGGTCCTAATGGGGTATTTTGGGGTGTCCCCGGTGTATTTTGGGATATTTTGGGGTATTTTGGGGTGTCCCAGGTGTATTTTGGGGTATTTTGGGGTATTTTGGGGTGTCCCGGGTGTATTTTGGGGTATTTTGGGGTGTCCCAGGTGTATTTTGGGGTGTCCCCAGGTATATTTTGGGGTATTTTGGGGTGTCCCAGGTGTATTTTGGGGTGTCCCAGGTGTATTTTGGTGTATTTTGGGTTGTCCCGGGTGTATTTTGGGGTATTTTGGGGTATTTTGTGTTCCAAGGGTATTTTGGGGTGTCCCAGGTGTATTTTGGGGTGTCCCAGGGGTATTTTGGGGTATTTTGGGGTGTCCTAGGTGTATTTTGGGGTGTCCCCAGTGTATTTTGGGGTATTTTGAGGTGTCCCCCGGAATATTTTGGCATTTCTGGGTGTACATTTGGGGTCCCAAGGATATTTTGGGGGGTCCCAAGGATATTTTGGGGGTCCCAAGGATATTATTTTGGGGTCCCAAGGATATTTTGGGGGGTCCCAAGGATATTTTGGGGGTCCCAAGGATATTTTGGGGGTCCCTGATCCCCCCTATTTTTCACCCAGATCCTGGTGAACGGAACCTTCTACGAGGAGTTCCCGCACCGGCTGCCCCCGGAGCACGTGACGGCCGTGACCGTGGACGGGGACCTGGAGCTGCACTCGGCCTCGGTGCTGGGGGGCATGGTGAGACCCCAAAAACGCCCTGAACCCCAAAATCTGCACCCCAAAAAAATCCCTGAACCCCAAAAACAAACCTGACCCCAAAAAACGGCCCCAAAAACGGACCCAGAACACCAAAAAACGGCCCCAAAACACACCTGGAGCTGCTCTCGGCCTCGGTGCTGGGTGGAGGGGTGAGACCTGAACCCCAAAATCTGCACCCCAAAAATGACCCTGGGACCCTAAAACAACCCCTGACCCCAAAAACCACACTTAAAAATTATCCTGACCCCAAAAAACGGCCCCAAAACACACCTGGAGCTGCTCTCGGCCTCAGTGCTGGGCGGAATGGTGAGACCCCAAAAACGCCCTGAACCCCAAAATCTGCACCCCAAAAATCAGCCCTGAACCCCAAAACCAAACCTGACCCCAAAAACGGACCCAGAACCACAAAAAACGGCCCCAAAAACGGACCCAGAACCCCAAAAAACGGCCCCAAAAACCAACCCAGGACCCCAAAAAACGGCCCCAAAACACACCTGGAGCTGCTCTCGGCCTCGGTGCTGGGCAGAGGGGTGAGACCCCAAAAATGTCCTGAACCCCAAAATCTGCACCTCAAAAAAATCCCTGAACCCCAAAAAAATCCCTGAACCCCAAAACCGACCGTGACCCCAAAAAACGGCCCCAAAACACACCTGGAGCTGCTCTCGGCCTCGGTGCTGGGGGGCATGGTGAGACCCCAAAAACGCCCTGAACCCCAAAATCTGCACCCCAAAAAAATCCCTGAACCCCAAAAAAATCCCTGAACCCCAAAACCAAACCTGGACCAAAAAAACGGCCCCAAAAACGGACCCAGAACCCCAAAAAACGGCCCCAAAACACACCTGGAGCTGCTCTCGGCCTCGGTGCTGGGGGGCATGGTGAGACCCCAAAAACGCCCTGAACCCCAAAATCTGCACCCCAAAAATCAGCCCTGAACCCCAAAAAAATCCCTGAACCCCAAAACCGACCCTGACCCCAAAAAACGGCCCCAAAAACCAACCCAGAACCCCAAAAAACGGCCCCAAAACACACCTGGAGCTGCTCTCGGCCTCGGTGCTGGGCGGAATGGTGAGACCCCAAAAACGCCCTGAACCCCAAAATCTGCACCCCAAAAAAATCCCTGAACCCCAAAAACAAACCTGGACCAAAAAAACGGACCCAGAACCCCAAAAAACGGCCCCAAAAACGGACCCAGAACCCCAAAAAACGGCCCCAAAACACACCTGGAGCTGCTCTCGGCCTTGGTGCTGGGTGGAATGGTGAGACCCCAAAAACGCCCTGAACCCCAAAATCTGCACCCCAAAAATGACCCTGGGACCCTAAAACAACCCCTGACCCCAAAATTCCACCTTTGCACCCCAAAATCCCCCCTGCACCCCAAATTTCCCGTCTGACACCCCCTCTTCCCTTACAGGGCGCGTGTCCCCCGTGTGGCCCGGTGAGTCTGGGGGGTCCCCAAATGATTTTTTGGGGGTCCCCAGGTGAGTTTAGGGGTCCCCAGATGGATTTAGGGGATCCCCAGGTGGGTTTGGGAGTCCTCAGGTGAATTTTGGGGGTCCCCAGGTGAATTTTGGGGATCCCCAGGTGAATTTTGGGGATCCCCAGGTGAATTTTGAGGGTCCCCAGGTGAATTTTAAGTTTCCCAGGTGGATTTTGGGGATCCCCAGGTGAATTTTGGGGTTCCCAGGTGATTTTGGGGTCCCCAGATGAATTTTGGGGGTCCTCAGGTGATTTTTGGCCTCCCCATGTGAATTTTGGGGGTCCCCAGATGGATTTAGGGGGATCCCCAGGTGGATTTTGAGTTTCCCAGGTGAATTTTGAGGGTCCCCAGATGGATTTTGGGGATCCCCAGGTGGATTTTGGGGGTCCCCAGGTGAATTTTGGGGGTCCCCAGGTGAATTTTGGGGTCCCCAGGTGGATTTAGGGGGGTCCCCAGCTGATTTTTTGGGGGTTCCCAGATGGATTTAGGGGATCCCCAGGTGAATTTTGGGGATCCCCAGGTGATTTTTAAGTTTCTCAGGTGAATTTTGGGGGTCCCAGGTGAATTTAGGAGGGTCCCCAGATGGATTTTGGGGATCCCCAGGGGAATTTTGGGGATCCCCAGGTGGATTTTGGGGGTCCCCAGGTGAATTTTGGGGTCCCCAGGTGGATTTTGGGGATCCCCAGGGGAATTTTGGGGATCCCCAGGTGATTTTAGAGGGTCCTCAGGTGGATTTTGGGGGTCCCCAGATGGATTTTGGGGTCCCCAGATGGATTTTGGGGTCCCCCTGACCTCTGTTTTCCCCCCCTCAGGACGCCCCCCAGGTCACCCCCATTTACCCCGACTGTAACCTGCCGGTAAGTGGGGAGGGGTCCCCCCAAAATTCACCAGAACCCCAAAATTCCCCCCTCACCCATCAGGGGGGTTCCCCAGGTGCGACCCCCCCTCATTGACCCCAAATTGTCCCCCACAGGTGATGGGGCAGCCCCCGACCCTGCACCCGGTGAGTTTGGGGGGGATTTGGGGGTCCCGGGGGGGTTTTGGGGTGAATTAAGGGGGGATTTAAAGGGGGTCCTGGGGGGTTTTGGGGTGGTTTTGGGGTGATTTGTGGGGTTTTGGTGTGGCTCAAGGGGGGATTTGGGGGTCCTGGGAGGGGAATTGGGATGATTTGGGGGGATTTGGGTGGTTTTGGGGTGATCTGGGGGGTTTTGGGGCGATTTGTGGGGTTTTGGGGTGACTTAAGGGGGGATTTGGGGGTCCCAGGGGCTTTTGAGGTGACTTAAAGGGGGATTTGGGTGTTTTGGGGTGGCTCAAGGGGGGGATTTGGGGGTCCCAGGGGGGCTTTGGGGTGATTTGGGGGGATTTGGGTGGTTTTGGAGGTCCTGGGGGGGAGTTTTGGGGTGATCTGGGGGGTTTTGGGGTGACTTGAGGGGGGATTTGGGGTCCCGGGGGGGGTTTTGGGGTGATTTGGGGGTGATTTGGGTGGTTTTGGGGTGATTTGGGGGGTTTTGGGGTGGCTCAAGGGGGGATTTGGGGGTCCCGGGGGGTTTTGGGGTGATTTGTGGGGTTTTGGGGTGGCTCAAGGGGGGATTTGGGGGTCCCGGGGGGGTTTTGGGGTGGCTCAAAGTGAGATTGGAGTGGGTCTGGGGGATTTGGGGGTCTCTGAGGGTGGGATTTGGGTTCTGGGGGATTTGTTGGGGGGTCCTGGGGGGGTCTCACCCCTCACTCTGAGCCCCCCATTTGTGCCCCCCCCAGCCCGTCCCCTTCATTGCCACCATCCCGGGGGGGCTGATCCCCAAAAAAACCATCATCATCAAGGGCTTCGTCCCCCACCACGCCAACAGGTACTGGGGACCCCCAGAGACCCCTCCCCAAAATCCCCCTGAGCCCCCCAAAGCCCTCTGTGTCCCCCCAAAATTCTCCCAGGATCCCAAAACCTCCCAAAATCCACCCCAGCACCCCAAAATCTGCTACAAGACCCCGTCTTGGACCTGCCCCCCACCCCAAATCCTCCGTCAACACCTCAGGACCCCCAAATCTCCCCCAAATTCCCCCCAAAATCGCCCCAAATCCCCCTCAAACACCCCAAATCCCTTCAAATCCCCCCAAACACCCCAAAATCTCCCAAACCCCCCAGAAAATCTCCCCTAACCCCCTCAAATCACCCCCAAACTCCCTATCACCACCCCAGGACCCCCCAAACCCCTCAAAATGTCACCCCAAATCCTCACAAACACCCCAAAATCCCCCAAACACCCCAAAATCCCCCCAAAACCCCCAATCACCACCCAGACCCACAAATTCCCTCCCAAATCCCCTCAAAAACACCCAAAACTCCAAAATGCCCCTCAAACCCCCCAAAATCCCTGTCACCACCCAGGACCCCCAAAGCCCCCAAATTACCCTCATACACCCCTCAAACACCCCAAACCCCTCAAAATCGCCCCCAAATCACCCCAAAAAATGCCTCCCAAACCCCCCAATTCGACTCAACCTGCAGGTGGATCTGTTTGCACCTAACCCCTCCAAACACCCCAAAATCCCCCAACATAACACCCCAAAATCCCCCCAAACACCCCCGAAATCATCCCAAAATCCCCCCAAATCCCCCAAATCACCCAAACACCCCAAAATCACCCCCAAATCACCCAAACACCCCAAAATCACCCCAAAAATCTCCCCCAGGTTCCACATCAACCTTGGGTGGGCCCTGCTGGGGAACTTGTGCTGCACCTGACCTCAAACCCCCAAAATCCCCCCAAAACATCCCCAAATCACCCCCAAACCCCCCAAAATCACCCCCAAACACCCCAAAATCACCCCCAAATCACCCAAACACCCCAAAATGCCTCCCAAACACCCCCAAATCCCCCAAAATCACCCCCAAACACCCCAAAATCCCCCCAAATCACCCCCAAATCCCTCCAAAATCACCTCCCAAACCTCCCCAAATCACTCCCAAACACCCCCAAACCCCCAAAACACTCCCAAACCCCCCAAAATCACTCCCAAACACCCCCAAATCACTCCAAACATCCCCCAAATCCCCCCAAAATCACTCCCAAAACTCCCAAACCCCCTAAATCCCCCAAAATCCCCCCAAACATCCCCAAACCCCCAAATCCCTCCAAAATCGCCCCCAAACACCCCAAAAATGCTCCCAAATGCCCCCAGGTTCCACCTGAACCTGCGGGTGGGCGGTGGACTGTGCTGCACCTGAACCCCTCTAACACCAAATCCCCCAAAATCACCCCAAACCCCCAAAATCACCCCCAAATCCCCCAAATCCCCCCCAAACCCCCCAAAATGACCCCAAAAATCCCCCCAGGTTCCACCTGAACCTGCGGGCGGGCCCTGGCAGGGACATCGTGCTGCACCTGAGCCCCTCTAAAACACCCCAAAATTACCCCCAAACAACCCCCAAAATCACTCCCAAACCCCCAAAATGCCTCCCAAACACCATCCCAAATCCCCCCAAACACCCCAAACCCCCAAAATCCCTCCCAAACACCCCCAAATTTCCCCCCAAATCCCCCCCAAACCCCCCAAAATGACCCCAAAAATCCCCGCCAGGTTCCACCTGAACCTGCGGGCGGGCCCTGGCGGGGACATCGTGCTGCACCTGAGCCTGAGGATGGACGAGGGCGACGCCGTGGTGAGGAATTCCTGCCTGGGGGGCGGCTGGGGCCACGAGGAGAGAGAGCTGCCCGGCTGCAGCCCCTTCCAGCGCGGCCAGTACTTCGATGTGAGAGGGGGCTGGGGGCCCCAGGGGGGCTGGGGGCATGGGGAGGGGGTTTGGGGTCATGGAGGGGATTGGGGTCATGGGAGGGATTTGGGGTGATTGGGTCAGAGGGGTTTGGTGGGATTTGGGGTGCTCAGAGGGGCTGGGGTCATGGGAGGGGTTTGGGTGCTCAGATGGGGTTGGGGTCATGGGAGGGGTTTGGGGTCATGGGGAAGGGGTTGGGTATTGGGATGGTTTGGGTCATGGGAGGGGTTTGGGGTCATGAGGAGGGTCTGGGTCATGGGAGGGGGTTTGGGGTCATGGGGAGGGGGTTTGGGGTCATGGGAGGGGGTTTGGGGTCATGGGGAGGGGGCCTGGGGTCATGGGGAGGGGGTTTGGGGTCATGGGGAGGGGGTTTGGGGTGCTCAGAGGGGTCTGGGGTCATGGGAGGGGTTTGGGGTGCTCAGAGGGGGTCTGGGGTCATGGCGAGGGGGTTTGGGGTCCTTAGAGGGGTTTGGAGTGGGTTTGAGATCCTCAGAGTGGGTTTGGGTGGGATTTGGGGTGCTCAGAGGGGGTTTGGGGTCATGGGGAGGGGGTTTGGGTGGGATTTTGGGTCTGAGAGAAGGTTTGGGTGGGATTTGGGGTGCTCAGAGGGGGTTTGGGTGGGATTTGGGATCCTCAGAGTGGGTTGGGAGGGGAGTTGGGTGGGATTTGGGGTGCTCAGAGAGGGTTTGGGTGGGATTTGGGGTGCTCAGAGGGAGTTTGGGGTCATGGGGAGGGGGTTTGGGTGGGATTTGGGGTCCTCAGAGGGGGTTTGGGGGGGATTTGGGGTGCTCAGATGGGCTTTAGAGGGGGTTTGGGGTGTTGGGAGGGGTTTGGGTGGGATTTGGGGTGCTCAGAGGGGATTTGGTTGGGATTTGGAGTCCTCAGAGGGGTTTAGAGGGGGTTTGAGGTGTTGGGAGGGGGTTTGGGTGGGATTTGGGGTGCTCAGAGGGGGTTTGGGTGGGATTTGGGGTGCTCAGAGTGGGTTTGGAGGGGGTTTGGGTGGGATTTGGGTGCTCAGAGGGATTGATGCTCAGAGTGGGTTGGGAGAGGTTTGGTGGGATTTGGGGTGCTCAGAGTGGGTTGGGAGGGGGTTTGGGTGGGATTTGGGGTGCTCAGAGGGGTTTGGGGTGCTGGGAAGGGGGCACGGTGGGATTTGGGATCTGAGGTGACTCTGGGGTCTCTGAGGTAACTCTGGGGGTCCTGGAGGTAACTCTGTGCGTCTCTGAGGTGATTTTGGGGTCTCTGGGGTAACTTTGAGCATCTCTGGGATGATTTTGGGGGTCTCTGAGGTAAAACTTGTCCCCTGTTCCCCTCCAGCTTTCGATCCGCTGCGGCAACCATCGCTTCAAGGTGTATGCCAATGGGCAGCCGCTCTTCGATTTCCACCACCGGGTGCCAGCCGGGCCCCACGTGGATGTGCTGGAGATCACGGACGATGTGGTCCTGTCCTATGTCCATTTCTAACCCACACAAGTGTCCTGGCACTGCCCAATAAGTGCCCTGGAACAGCCCCAGAACTGCCCCATAACTGCCCTGTAATTGTCCCCCTTAAATGCCCCCCAGTTGTCCTCTCCAAACACTGACCTCAATAAAGCTGTTCCTGCTGCAGCTCGGGAGACTTGAGGGGAAAATGGGTGGGGAAGGTGAGGGGAAAAGGGAGGGAAATGTGAGGGAAGAAAAGGGCGGGAATCGTGAGGGGAGAAAAGGGCGGGAATCGTGAGGGGAGAAAAGAGCGGGAATCGTGAGGGGAGAAAAGGGCGGGAATCGTGAGGGGAGAAAAGAGCGGGAATCGTGAGGGGAGGAAAGGGCGGGAATCGTGAGGGGAGAAAAGAGCGAGAATCGTGAGGGGAGAAAAGAGCGGGAATCGTGAGGGGAGAAAAGGGCGGGAATCGTGAGGGAGAAAAGAGCGGGAATCGTGAGGGGAGAAAAGGCGGGAATCGTGAGGGGAGAAAAGAGCGAGAATCGTGAGGGGAGAAAAGGGCGGGAATCATGAGGGGAGAAAAGAGCGGGAATCGTGAGGGGAGAAAAGGGCGGGAATCGTGAGGGGAGAAAAGGGCGGGAATCATGAGGGGAGAAGGGAGGGAAATGTGAGGGGAGAAAAGGGCGGGAATCGTGAGGGGAGAAAAGGGCGGGAATCGTGAGGGGAGGAGGGAAACGTGAGGGGAGAAAGGAGGGAGATGTGAAGGGAGATATGACGGGGAAAGTGAGAGAAATGTGAGGAGAAAAGAGAGGGAAATGTGAGGGGAAAAGAGAAGGGAATGTGAGAGGAGAGAAGGGTGGGAATCATGTTGGGAAAAGGGAGAGAAATGTGAAGGGAGAAAAGGGCGGGAATCATGAGGGGAAAACAAGCGGAGAACATGAGGGGAGAAAGAAGGGAAATGTGAGGGGAGAAGGGGGTGAAATGTGAGGAGAAAAGAGAGGGAAATGTGAGGGGAAAAGGGAGGGAAATGTGAGGGGAACAAAGAAGGAAATATGAGGGGAAAAGAGAGAGAAATGTGAAGGGGAAAGAGAGGGAAATGTGAAGGAAGAAAAAAGCAGGAATTGCGAGGGGAGAAAAGGGCGAGAATTGTGAGGGGAAAATGGGTGGAGAACGTGAGGGGAGAAGGGAAGGAAATGTGAGGGGAAAAGAGAGGGAAATGTGAGGGAAGAAGAGAGAAATGTGAAGGGAGAAAAGGGAGGGAATCGTGAGGGGAGAAGAAGGAAATGTGAGGGGAGAAAGGAGGGGAAATGTGAAAAGAGAAGGAAACGTGAGGGGGAAAGGGGGGGATATGTGAGGGGAGAAAAGGGCAGGAAAAGATGAGGGGAGACAGAAACGTGAGGGAAAAAGGGGGAAATGTGAGGGGAGAAAAGGGCGGGAATCATGAGGGGAGAAAAGGGCGGGAAAACATGAGGGCAAAGAGAGTGAGGGGAAAAGAGAATCGTGAGGGGAGAAAAGGGTGGGAATTGTGAGGGGAAAACGGGTGGAGAACCTGAGGGGAGAAGAGAGGAAAATGTGAGGGGAGAAAAGGCAGGGAAATGTGAGGGGAAAAGAGAGAGAAGTATGAAGGGAAAAGAGAGAGAAGTTTGAAGGGAAAAGAGAGGGAAATGTGAGGGGGGAAAAGGGGAGAATGGAGGGGAGAAAAGGGCGGGAAATGTGAGGGGAGAAAAGGGCAGGAAACGTGAGGAGAAAAGGGAAAGAAACGTGAGGGGAAGACAGAGGGAAATGTGAGGGGAGAAGAAAGTGAAACGTGAGAGGAGAAGAAAGAAAAAAGTGAGGGGGAAGGGGGGGGAATAGGAGGGGAAGATAGGGAAATGTGAGGGGAGAAAGGGGCGGTAAACGTGAGGCGAGAAGAGGGAGAAATGTGAGGATAAAAGGGTGGGGAACATGAGGGGAAAAGGGAGGGAAATGTGAGGGGAGAAGAAAGAAATGTGAAGGGAGAAAAGGGCGGGAATTGTGAGGGGAGAAAAGAGCGGGAATCGTGAGGAGAAGACAGAGGGAAATGTGAGGGGAAAAGAAAGGAAAATGCGAGGGGAAAACAGAGGGAAGTGTGAGGGGGAAAGACAGGGTAATGTGATAGGAACAAAGAGGAAAATGTGAGGGGAAAAGGGCAGGAGAAAACAGAAAACATGAGGGAAAAAAGAAGTGAGGGGAAAAGTGTGGGAAAGGGGAGATAAAAAAGGACGGTGAACATGGGGAAAATCCCCCAATACAACTTAGGGACCCTGCACTTACATTTTACCCCAAAAATATTCCTTCCATCACTTATAGATATCTCAGGTTTTACCCCCACAATTTTTCTGACCCGTCCAAAAAAATCACCTCAATTTTACCCCCAAAATGTCCCCTCCCAACAACCTCATTTTTACCTCAAAATGGTCATTTTCTCCCCTCAAGATTGGCTGTACCTGGGGAAAAAGTGAGGAAAAACTCCAAGATCTCAGAGGTTGGTTTTTTTTTTCCAGCAATATTTTAATTACAGGACAAAGAAGCTGCTACGTGAATATATATTTATATAATAAATCCGTAAAGTTATAAAGGAAACCGTAATTTTCTGCTTCCCGTCAAAATTTTCCAGGATCAGGCGCTTCATTAGGTGGATTTCTCATAATTTTCCTCCATTGTTTCTCTTAATTTTTAAGACTTTTTCACAGTTCTCCTTATTTTTCTCTTGATTTTTCTCCTTACTCTTCTTTATTTATCATTATTTTCCCGTATTTTTCTGTATTCCTCCAGATTTCTCTCTGATTTTCCTCATTCCTCATCTAATTTTTCCACATTTTTCATTTCTATTTTTTTTCCTAATTTTCCATTTCTCTCCACATTTTTATCCACATTTTTCCTCCTATTTTTTTCCTCATTTTAATTTCTCTGTGCTTCTCATTTCTCACCGTTTTTCCCTACTCCCCCCCTATTTCCCCCATTTTTTTTTTTTTGGTCCACAAAACGCTGCTCCAAGGCGGGAATGTGAGTGAAAAAAACCTAAAAAAAACCCCCCTAAAACCCCGAAATTTTTCCCCATAAATTAGGTGAGAAGTGGGGGCACCGTGAGGGGAGAGGGAACCCTCGGGCTGCGCCGCTGATCCCGTGGAAAACAGTGGGAATTTCTCTTTGTCTCTCTCTCTCTCTCTTTTTCTGTGTCTCGTTACCAAAAATAACCATTTCCGGGAGGCGGAACCCGAGGAAAAGTGGGAATTGCATCCCGAAATATCCCAAGATCAATCAACTGTTGCATAGTAGGAGGCGGGGAGGGGGGATCTGGGATCCTGGGGGATCCTTGGGGATCCAGGACCATCAGGGATCCTCGGGGATTTGGGACCATTGGGGATCCTCGGGGATCCTCGGGGATCCTCAGGGATCCAGGACCGCCAGGGACCATCAGGAATCCGGGATCCTCAAGGATAATGGGGGACCCTCAGGGATCTGAGATCCTGGGGGATCCAGGACCATCAGGGACCCTCAGGGATCCAGGACCATCAGGAACTGTCAGGGATCTGGGATCCTGGGGGATCCTGAGGGATCCAGGACTGTTGGGGATCCTGAGGGCCCTTGGGGAACCTGAGGGACCTGGGACCATTGGGGATCCAGGATCCTGTGGGATCTTGGGGGACCCTGAGGGACCATCAGGGATCTGAGATCCTGAGGGATCTGAGACCATCAGGGACCTTTGGGGATCCAGGATCCTGGGGGATCTTGGGGGACCCTGAGGGACCATTTGGGATCCAGGAGGATCCTCGGGGACCATCAGGAATCCAGGATCATTGGGGACCATCAGGGACTGTCGAGGATCTGGGATCCCCGGGAATCCTGAGGGACCCTTAGGGATCCTGGGGGATTTGGGACTGTGAGGGGTCTGGGATCCCCGGGAATCCTGGGGGATCCTCAGGGGTCCGGGATCCTCAGGGATCTGGGATCCTGGGGGGGGGGTCCTTGGGGATCCTGGGGGGTCCTTGGGGATCTGGGGGTCCTGAGGGATCCTGTAGGGTCTGAGGGGTCCTGGGGGATCCTCAGGGATTTGGGATCCTTGGGGATTTGGGATCCTCAGGGATCCTGGGGGTCCTTGGGGATCCTGAGGGGTCCTTGGGGATCCTGGGGGTCCTGAGGGGTCCTTGGGGATCCTGAGGGGTCCTGGGGGATCCTGGGGAGGGTCCTTGGGGATCCTGGGGGGTCCTGAGGGATCCTGGGGGGTCCTTGGGGATCCCGGTGGGTCCTTGGGAATCCTGGGGGTCCTGAGGGATCCTCAGGGATTTGGAATCCTCAGGGATCCGGAATCCTGGGGGGGGGTCCTTGGGGATCCTGTGGGGTCCTTGGGGATCCTGAGGGGTCCTTGGGGATCCTGGGGGTCCTGAGGGATCCTGAGGGGTCCTTGGGGATCCTGAGGGGTCCTGAGGGGTCTGATGGATCCTGAGGGGTCCTTGGGAATCCTGGGGGTCCTGAGGGATCCCGGGGGGTCCTTGGGGATCCTGGGGGGTCCTTGGGGATCCTCAGGGATCCTGGGGGATCCTCAGGGATATTTTGGGATCCTCAGGGATCCGGGATCCTGGGGAGGGTCCTTGGGGATCCTGAGGGTCCTGAAGGATCCTGGGGGTCCTGAGGGATCCTGGGGGGTCCTTGGGGATCCTGAGGGGTCCTGGGGGATCCCGGGGGGTCCTTGGGGGTCCCGGTGGGTGCCGGGGGTCCCGCTCAGAGGTCGCTCTCGCCGTAGAGCGCGGTGCTGAAGGATTTGTAGTCCAGCGCGCCGGGCACGGCGTCGGGGCCGGCGTAGGGCGCCATGCGCGCGATGCAGTACTCGGCCTGCGCCGCCGGCAGCTCCCGCCGCAGCTCCGCCGCCGTGATGTAGTTCTGGGGGGGGAAATGGGGGGAAAATGGGGGGGAAATGGGAGAAAAATGGGGGGGAAATTGGGGAAAAAACAGGGGTAAATGGGGGAAAAATGGGGAAAAACACGGGGGAAAATGGGGGAAAAAATGGGGGAAAATGGGAGAAAAATGGAGGAAAAATGGGGGGGGAATGGGGGAAAAAATGGGGGGAAAATGGGGAAAAATGGGGGAAAATGGGGAAAATTGGAGGAAAAATGGGGGGAAATTGGGGAAAAAACAGGGGTAAATGGGGGAAAAATGGGGGGAAAATGGGGAAAAACGGGGGAAATGGGGGGGAAAAATGGGGGGAAAATGGGGAAAAACAGGGGAAATGGGGGGGGGAAATGGGGGAAAAATGGGAGGGAAAAATGGGAAAAATACGGGGGGAAAATGGGAGAAAAATGGGGGGAAAATGGGGAAAAAACAGGGGTAAATGGGGGAAATACGGGGGGAAAATGGGGAAAAACACAGGGGGAAAATGGGGGGGAAATGGGGAAAAAATGGGGGAAAATGGGAGAAAAATGGAGGAAAAATGGGGGGGAAATTGGGGAAAAAATAGGGGTAAATGGGGGGAAAAAACGGGAAAAATACAGGGGGAAAATGGGGGGGGAAATGGGGGAAAATGGGAAAAACAGGGGGAAAATGGGGGAAAAATGGGGAAAATATGGGGGAAAATGAGGAAAAATGGGGAAAAATACGGGGGAAAATGGGGGAAAATGGGGAAAAACGGGGAAAATGGGGGGAAAATGGGGGAAAAATGGGGAAAATATGGGGGGAAAATGAGGGGGGAGGAATGGGAGTTAAAATGGGGAAAAATGGGGGGAAATTGGGAAAAAACAGGGGTAAATGGGGGGAAGTTGGGGAAAAAATGGGGGAAATGGGGGGGAATGGGAGAAAATGGGGAGAAACGGAGGGGGAAAGGGGGGAGAATGGGGAAATGGGGAAATGGGAAAAAAATGGGAAGAAATGGAGGAAATGGGGGAGAAATGGGGGGAGAATGGAGGGAAATGAGGGGAAAATGAGGGGAAATGGGAAGAAATGGGAAAATGGCGGGAGAATGGGGGAAATGGGGGGCAAATGGGGAAAACCCAGGGGGAAATGGGGGGGAAAATGGAGAAAAAATGGGGAAAAATGGGGGTTAACCGAGTGCCAGTGTCAGCGATGCCACCAGGGGACTGATGATCTTGAAGGCTCTCCAAATCCACGTTCCCACGGATCCCCCCAAACCCCAGAACCACCCCAAACCCCCAGAACCACCCCAACATCCCCCCACAGCCCAATCCCGTTTCCCCATTCCAAGCCCCCAATCCCGTTCCCCATTCCCAGCCCCCAACCCCAGAACCCCCAATCCCGTTTCCCCCATTCCCAACCCCGTTTCCCCCATTCCCAAGCCCCCCAATCCCCATTTCCCCCATTCCCAATCCCCATTTCCCCCGTTCCCAAGCCCCCCAAACCCCTCAGAACCACCCCAATCCCCGTTTCCCCCATTCCCAAACCCCGTTTCCCCCATTCCCAGGCCCCCCAATCCCCGTTTCCCCCATTCCCAAGCCCCCCAATCCCCGTTTCCCCCATTCCCAGGCCCCCAACCCCTCCAATCCGCCCCATCCCGTTTCCCATCCACCCCCACCCTTCCCCCCCCCCCCCTCAGCCCCCCAATCCCCGTTTCCCCCGTTCCCAATCCCCGTTTCCCCGTTCCCAGGCCCCTCAATCCCCGCTTTCCCCCGTTCCCAAGCCCCCCAAACCCCTCAGAACCACCCCAATCCCCGTTCCCAAGCCCCCCATTTCCCCCCGTGCCCACCTTGTCGCCGGCCAGCACGCGGAAGCTGTTGATGACCTGCTCGGCCGTGTCCGTGTCCGTGGTCTCGCGGGACATGAAGTCGATGAAGGCCTGGAAGGTGACGCTGCCGCTGCCGTTGGGATCCACCACGGCCATGATGCGCTGGAACTCGGCGTCGCCCTGCGGAACGGGGGGGTGCTGCTGGTTCCAGAACGTTCCACCAGGGAACTGGGGGGGTTTCCAGAACGTTCCACCAGGGAACTGGGGGGGTTTCCAGAACGTTCCACCAGGGAACTGGGGGGTTTCCAGAACGTTCCACCAGGGAACTGGGGGGGTTTCCAGAACGTTCCACCAGGGAACTGGGGGGGTTTCAGAACGTTCCACCAGGGAACTGGGGGGCGCTGCTGGTGCCCAGGGCGTTCCAGAACGTTCCACCAGGGAACTGGGGGGGTTTCCAGAACGTTCCACCAGGGAATTGGGGGGGTTTTCCAGGGCGTTCCAGAACGTTCCACCAGGGAACTGGGGGGGGTTTCCAGAACGTTCCACCAGGGAACTGGGGGGTGCTGCTGGTGCCCAGGGCGTTCCAGAACGTTCTCACAGGGAATTGGGGGGGCTCTGCTGGTGCCCAGGGCGTTCCAGAACGTTCCACCAGGGAACTGGGGGGGTTTCCAGAACGTTCCACCAGGGAATTGGGGGGCTCTGCTGGTGCCCAGGGCATTCCAGAACGTTCCACCCGGGAATTGGGGGGGGTTTTCCAGGGCATTCCAGAACGTTCCACCAGGGAACTGGGGGGGTTTTCCATGGTTCTGGAACTTTCACCCTGCCCTTCGTCCTCCCCCCGAGGGGATGGGATGGAAAAAGGGGGGAAAAAGGAAGAAAAGAGGAGGAAAAGGGATGGAAAGAAGGAGAAAATCAAAGATGAAAAGGCAGGAAAAGGAGGAAAAAAAGAAGGAAGAAGGATGGAAAAAATAGGAAAAAAGGAGGAAAAAATGATGGAAAAAGGAGGAAATCAAAGGTGAAAAAATTAGGACAAAAGAAGGAAAAAAGGATGGAAAAAGGAGGAAAAAAAGGATGGAAAAAAGGAGGGAAAAAGGAGGAAATCAAAGGCGAAAAAGCAGGAATAAGGAGGAAAATGAAAAGAAAAAAGGTTGGGAAAAGGAGGAAAAAACTACGAAAAAAGAGGAAAAAAGAGGAAAAAAGGATGGGGAAAAAAGGATGGAAAAAGGATTGGAAAAAGGAGGAAAAAAGGAGGAAAAAAGATGGAAAAAAGAAGGAAAATAGGAGGAAAAATGGATGGAAAATAAAATGGAAAATAAGATGGAAAAAGGAGGAAAAAAAGATGGAAAAAAGAGGAAATCAAAGGTGAAAAAGAAGAAAAAAGGATGGAAAAAAGGATGGAAAAAGGAGGAAGAAAGGAGGAATAAAAGGAGGAAAAAAGGATGGAAGAAAGGAGGAAAAAAAGGATGGAAAAAGGGTGGGGAAAAGGAGGGGAAAAACAAAGAAAAAAGGATGGCAAAAGGAGGAAAAAAGGACGAAAAAGGAGGAAAAAAGGACGAAAAAGGAGGGAAAAAAGGAGGAAAAAAGGATGGAAGAAAGGAGGGAAAAAAGGATGGAAAAAAGATGGGAAAAAGGAGGGGAAAAACGAGGAAAAAAGGATGGAAAAAGGAGGAAAAATGATGGCAAAAGGAGGAAAAAAGGACGAAAAAGGAGGAAAAAAGGACGAAAAAGGAGGGAAAAAAGGCTGGAAAAAGGATGGAAAAAAAGAGGGAAAAAGGAGGGAAAAAGGAGGAAAAAAAAGGTGAAAAAAGGGAGGAAAAAGCAGAAAAAGAGGAAAAGTGGAGTTACCAGGCCGGATCCTGCAGAGCCCAGCAGGGCGCGGAAATCGTTGGAGGCCGAGCGGCGCTTGGGCTGCGGGAGGAGAGGAGGAGGAGGAGGAGGAGGAGGAGGAAGGAGAGGAGAGAAAAGCAGAGAATCCGTTAGAGGAGAAAACCGGCCCAGAAATGGAGGGAAGGAATGGGAGGAAGGAATTGAGGAATTGAGGAATTTTGGAATTTAGGAAGGAATTTAGGATGGAAGCAATTTAGGAATTTAGGAATTTAGGATGGAAGCAATTTAGGAAGGAATTTTGGAATTTAGGAAGGAATTTAGGAAATTAGGAAGGAATTCAGGAAGGAATTTTGGAATTTAGGAAGGAATTTAGGATGGAAGCAATTTAGGAAGGAATTTAGAAAGGAATTTAGGATGGAAGGAATTTAGGAAGGAATTTAGGAAGGAAGGAATTTAGGAAGGAAGGAATTTAGGAAGGAATTTAGGAAGGAAGGAATTTAGGAAGGAAGGAATTTAGGAATTTAGGAAGGAATTTAGGAATTTAGGAATTTAGGAAGGAATTTAGGAAGGAATTTAGGAGGGAAGGAATTTAGGAAGGAATTTTGGAAGGAAGGAATTTAAAAATTTAGGAAAGAAGGAAGGAATTTAGGAATTTAGGAATTTAGGAAGGAATTTAGGAAGGGATTTAGGAATTTAGGAAGGAATTTAGGATGGAAGGAATTTAGGAAGGAATTTAGGAATTTAGGAAGCATGGGATTTAGGAAAGAATTTAGGAAGGAATTTAGGAAGGAATTTAGGAAGGGATTAAGGAAGGAAGGAAGGAGAGGATGAGGATGAGGATGAGGATGAGGACGAGGATGAGGACGAGGATGAGGATGAGGATGAGGACGAGGACGAGGATGAGGACGAGGACGAGGATGAGGACGAGGATGAGGACGAGGATGAGGACGAGGATGAGGACGAGGATGAGGACGAGGACGAGGATGAGGATGAGGATGAGGATGAGGACGAGGACGAGGATGAGGATGAGGACGAGGATGAGGATGAGGACGAGGATGAGGATGAGGACGAGGATGAGGATGAGGACGAGGATGAGGATGAGGATGAGGATGAGGACGAGGATGAGGATGAGGACGAGGATGAGGATGAGGACGAGGATGAGGATGAGGACGAGGATGAGGATGAGGACGAGGATGAGGATGAGGATGAGGATGAGGACGAGGATGACGATGAAGATGAGGATGAAGCAGCCGTACCTGCCGGTCGTTCTCCACGTCGTAGCCCAGGCTGATCAAACAGGCCTTGAACTCCTCAGGGCCCAGGGCCCCGCCGTGATCCTGAGCAAACGGGGAAAAATGGGGGAAAATGAGGGAAAATGAGGGAAAACGGGATCCCAAATCCCCCAGATCCCCTGGGATCCCCATGGTCCTGAGCAAACGGGGAAAAATGGGGGAAAATGAGGGAAAACGGGATCCCAAATCCTCCAGATCCCCTGGGATCCCTCAGGGCCCAGGGCACCACCGTGGTTCTGGGCAAACACAGAAAAATGGGGGAAAATGAGGGAAAAAATGGGGGAAAAATGGGGGGAAATGAGGGAAAAATGGGGGAAATGAGGGAAAAATGGGAGGAAATGAGGGAAAAAATGGGGGAAATGAGGGAAAAATGGGGGAAAATGAGGAAAAAATGGGGAAAATGAGGGAAAAAATGGGGGGAAATGAGGGAAAAATGGGGGAAATGAGGGAAAAAATGGGGGAAAAAAGGGGGAAAATGAGGGAAAAAATGGGGGAAAATGAGGGAAAAATGGGGAAAATGAGGGAAAAAATGGGGGAAATGAGGGAAAACAGGAGCAGCTCCCCCATTCCATGGTGGATCCCAAATCCCCCCGGACCCCCGGGAGCCCCGACCTTGTCGAAGTGGTTGAAGGAGGCGCGGAACTCCTGCATCTGCTCCTGGCTGATGCCCTTGGCGTCGCGCGTCAGGATCTGGTTCTCCACCTCGTTGATGGTTCGGGCGATCGTGGTCAGCAGCTGCTCCCAGCCCACGCGCAGGTGCTGCGGGAAACGGGGGGGAAACGGAGCGCCCTGAGCACCCTGGGGCGATCTGGGAGCACCCTGAGCACCCTGGGGGGGATCTGGGAGCACCCTGGGGCGATCTGGGAGCACCCTGAGCACCCTGGGGCCATCTGGGAGCACCCTGAGCACCCTGGGGCAATCTGGGAGCACCCTGGGGGGATCTGGGAGCACCCTGAGCACCCTGAGCACCCTGGGGGGATCTGGGATCATCCTGGGGGAATCTGGGAGCACCCTGAGCACCCTGGGGCCGTCTGGGAGCACCCTGGGGCGATCTGGGAGCACCCTGAGCACCCTGGGGGGGTCTGGGAGCACCCTGAGCACCCTGGGGCGATCTGGGAGCACCCTGGGGCCATCTGGGAGCACCCTGAGGGGATCTGGGAGCACCCTGAGCACCCTGGGGGATCTGGGAGCACCCTGAGCACCCTGGGGGGGTCTGGGAGCACCCTGGGGGGATCTGGGATCATCCTGAGAGGGATCCGGTGACCTTGGGATCAACCTGAGCACCTTGGCAGGGATCTGGTGACCACAGGATTGTCCTGATCCCCACAGGAGGGATTCAGTGCCCAAAGGATTGTTCTGATCCCCCAGGATGGGACCCAGTGCCCACGGGAGCACCCTGATCCCCTTGGGAGGGATCCGGGGCCCATGGGATTGTCCCGATCCCCCAGATGACCCCAAACCCCCTTGGAATGATCCCAAATCCCCTTGGGACAACCTCAAATCTCCTTGGATTGACCCCAAATCTCCTCGGGTTGACTGTAAATCTCCTTGGATTGACCCCAAATGTCCTTGGTGACCCCAAATCTCCTTGGGTTGACCCCAAATCTCCTTGGATTGACCCCAAATCCCTTGGATTGACCCCAAATGTCCTTGGAATGACCCCAAATCCCCTTGGGTTGACCCCAAACCCCCTTGGGTTGACCCCAAATCTCCTTGGGTTGACCCCAAATGTCCTTGGATCGACCCCAAATCTCCTTGGGTTGACCCCAAATCTCCTTGGGTTGACCCCAAATGTCCTTGGTGACCCCAAATCCCCTTGGGACAACCTCAAATCTCCTTGGATTGACCCCAAATCTCCTTGGATTGACCCCAAATCCCTTTGGTGCCCCCAAATCCCCTTGGGACAACCTCGAATCTCCTTGGTGACCCCAAATCTCCTTGGATTGACCCCAAATCTCCTCGGGTTGACCCCAAATGTCCTTGGTGACCCCAAATCTCCTTGGTGACCCCAAATGTCCTTGGGTTGACCCCAAATCTCCTTGGATTGACCCCAAATCTCCGTGGTGACCCCAAATCTCCTTGGTGACCCCAAATCTCCTTGGATTGACCCCAAATCTCCTTGGTGACCCCAAACCCCCTTGGGTTGACCCCAAATCTCCTTGGTGACCCCAAATCTCCTTGGATTGACCCCAAATCTCCTTGGAATGACCCCAAACCCCCTTGGAATGACCCCAAATCCCCTTGGGATGACCTCGAATCTCCTTGGATTGACCCTAAATGTCCTTGGTGACCCCAAATCTCCTTGGTGACCCCAAATGTCCTTGGGTTGACCCAAATCTCCTCGGGTTGACCCCAGATCTCCTTGGTGATGCCAAATCTCCTTGGGTTGACCCCAAATCCCTTTGGTGCCCCCAAATCTCCTTGGTGACCCCAAATCTCCTCGGGTTGACCCCAAATCCCCTTGGATTGACCCCAAATCTCCTTGGTGACCCCAAATCTCCTTGGATTGACCCCAAATCTCCTTGGGTTGACCCCAAATCTCCTTGGTTCGACCCCAAATCTCCTTGGATTGACCCCAAATGTCCTTGGTGACCCCAAATCTCCTTGGTGACCCCAAATCTCCTTGGATTGACCCCAAATCTCCTTGGTGACCCCAAATCTCCTTGGATTGACCCCAAATCTCCTTGGGATGACCCCAAATCTCCTTGGGTTGACCCCAAATCTCCTTGGGTTGACCCCAAATCTCCTTGGATTGACCCCAAATCTCCTTGGGTTGACCCCAAATCTCCTTGGTGACCCCAAATCTCCTTGGATTGACCCCAAATCCCTTTGGTGCCCCCAAATTCCCTTGGGACAACCTCGAATCTCCTTGGATTGACCCCAAATCTCCTTGGATTGACCCCAAATCTCCTTGGGTGGACCCCAAACCCCCTTGGAATGACCCCAAACCCCCTTGGAATGACCCCAAATCCCCTTGGGTTGACCCCAAAGCCCCTTGGAATGATCCCAAATCCCTTTGGTGACCCCAAATCCCCTTGGGACAACCTCGAATCTCCTTGGATTGACCCCAAATCCCTTTGGTGCCCCCAAATCCCCTTGGGACAACCTCGAATCTCCTTGGATTGACCCCAAATCTCCTTGGTGACCCCAAACCCCCTTGGATTGACCCCAAATCTCCTTGGGACAACCTCAAATCTCCTTGGATTGACCCCAAATCTCCTTGGGACAACCTCGAATCTCCTTGAATCGACCCCAAATCTCCTTGGTGACCCCAAATCTCCTTGGATTGACCCCAAATCTCCTTGGGTTGACCCCAAATCTCCTTGGATTGACCCCAAATCTCCTTGGATTGACCCCAAATCTCCTTGGTGACCCCAAATCTCCTTGGTGACCCCAAATCTCCTTGGGACGACCCCAAATCTCCTTGGATTGACCCCAAATCTCCTTGGATTGACCCCAAATGTCCTTGGTGACCCCAAATCTCCTTGGTGACCCCAAATCTCCTTGGGTTGACCCCAAATCTCCTTGGGTTGACCCCAAATCTCCTTGGGCTGACCCCCAACCCCCGTGGTGGGCCCAGGCCCCACCTCCATGGTGTAGTTGGAGTGCTGGTTGTCGAAGATGAGCGCCTCCTGCACCAGCTGGTGCTGCTGCTCCAGCAGCTCCAGGTTGGGCTTGTACTCCACGATGTTCTGCTCGTACTCCTTCAGGTGGCTCAGCTGGTCCTCCAGGGTGCCGTTCATCTCGATGGAGATGCGCCCGATCTCCTGGGGGGACATTCCAGAGATGGTCAATCCCACCGGATCCCCATGGTGATCCCAGATCCCTAAGGCAGGAATTCCATCCCGTTCATCTCGATGGAGATGCGCCCGATCTCCTGGGGGGACATTCCAGAGCTGGTCAATCCCAATGATCCCGGTCCCACCAGATCCCACCAGATCCCCAAGGCAGGAATTCCATCCCCTTCATCTCGATGGAGATGCGCCCGATCTCCTGGGGGGACATTCCACAGCTGGTCAATCCCACCAGATCATCCTGATCCCAGATCCCTAAGGCAGGGATGGAATTCCATCCCGTTCATCTCGATGGAGATGCGCCCGATCTCCTGGGGGGACATTCCACAGCTGGTCAATCCCACCAGATCCCACCAGATCCCACCAGATCCCTAAGGCAGGCATTCCATCCCGTTCATCTCGATGGAGATGCGCCCGATCTCCTGGGGGGATTCCATTCCAGAGCTGGTCAATCCCAACGATCCCGGTCCCACCAGATCCCACCAGGGCCATTCCAGAGCTGATTCCATCATCTCCACCATCTCCATCATCTCCATCATTCCACCATCTCCACCATCTCCATCTCCACCTTCCCCACCATCCCCACCATTTTCACCTTCTCCATCTCCACCATCTCCACCATCTCTACCACGTCACCATCCCACCATCCCTGTCTCCATCTCCACCATTTCTGCCCGATCTCCTGGGGACATGGCCACGGAGGGTTCCATTCCAGAGGTGTGGAATCCCAACGATCCCGGCCTTTCCAGAAGCCCACCGGATCTTCCTGGCTGATTCCAGAGCGGATTCCACCATCTCCACCCTCTCCACCATTCCATATCTCCATCATCTCCATCATTCCACCATCCCCATCATCTCCATCTCCACCATTTCCACCATCCCCACCATCTCCATCATCTCCACCATCCCAGTGCTCCCAGTATTCCCAGTTTGGGGGTGGTGGTTCCTGACCTCCATCTTGGTCTGGATCCAGGGCCCCACACGGTTGGCCTGGCTCCCGAACTGAACCCATCTCCACCATCTCCACATCTCCATCATCTCCACCATCTCCATCATCTCCACCATCTCCACATCTCCATCCCACCATCTCCATCATCTCCATCTCCACCATCTCCATCCCACCATTCCCAGTATTCCTGGTGGTTCCTGACCTCCATCTTGGTCTGGATCCAGGGCCCCACACGGTTGGCCTGGCTCCTGAACTGAACCCATCTCCACCATCTCCACCATCTCCATCATCTCCATCCCATCATCCATGTCCAGTATTCCTTGGGGTGGTGTTCCGACCTCCATCTGTCGGACCCAGGGCCCAGGTTGCTGCTCCTGAATACCATCCCCATCACATCCACATCTCCATCTCCACATCTCCATCCCACCATCCCACCATTCCCAGTTCCTGGTGGTTCCTGACCTCCATCTTGGTCTGGATCCAGGGCCCCACACGGTTGGCCTGGCTCCCGAATTGTCTCCTCAGGTGCTCGTTGGAGTTCTGCCGGTTCTGCTCCTCCTGCAGCGCCTGATCCCGCTTGGGCACCAACTGCTGCACCTGGGACGGGGAAAATGGGGAGAAACCGTGGGAAATGGGGAAAAACACGGGAGATGCTGCTGGGAAAGGGGGAAAAAATATGGGAAATGGGAAAAAGATATGGGAAATGGGAAAAAGATATGGGAGATGCTGCTGGGAAACTGGGAAAAATGGGAAAAAATATGGGAAATGGGAAAAAATATGGGAAATGGGAAAAAGGTATGGGAAATGCTGCTGGGAAAGGGAAAAAATATGGGAAATGGGAAGAGGGAAATGGAAATGGGAAATGGGGAAAGGGAAAAAATGATGGAAAAAATTGTGGGAAATGGGAAATTTGGGAAAAAGAATATGGGAAATGCTGTGGGAAAATGGGAAAAAATGGGAAAAAAAAGGGAAATGCTGCTGGGAAACTGGGAAAAATGGGAAAAAAATGGGAAATGGGAAAAAAAAGGGAAATGCTGCTGGGAATTGGGAAATGGGAAAAAGATATGGGAAATGCTGCTGGGAAAGGGGGAAATTGGGAAAAATGGGAAAAAATGGGAAATGGGAAAAAATATGGGAAATGCTGCTGGGAAACTGGGAAATGGGAAAAAATGGGAAATCGTGAAATGGGAATTGGGAAATTGGAAAAAAAAAGGGAAATGCTGCTGGGAAACTGGGAAATTCGGGGAAAAATGGGAAAGGGGTGGGAAATGCTGCTGGGAAATCAGGAAAATGGGAAAAAATGGGAAAAGGGTGGAAAACCCTGCTGGGAAAGAGGAAAAATTGTAGGAGAAAGGGGGGAAACTGCAGGAAAATGGGGAAAACTGCAGAAAAAGGGGAAAGGTGGAAAATGGTAGGAAAATGGGGAAAGGGGGGGAAAGATGGGAAAAACGGTGGGAAAAGTGGGAAAAAAGGCGGGAAAGGGGAAAAAACAGAAAGAAAGGTGGGAAAAAAGGTGGGAAAAGTGGGAAAAACAGAAAGAAAGGTGGGAAAAAGGATGGGAAAGGTGGGAAAAAGGTCGGGAAAAGTGGGAAAAAAGGTAGGAAAGGTGGGAAAAAGGATGGGAAAGGTGGGAGAAAACAGCAAGAAAGGTGGAAAAAGGGGTAGGAAAAGTGGGAAAAAGGGTGGGAAAAATGAGTGGGTAAGGCGGGAAAAAGGGCAGGAAAAGTGGGAAAAAAGTGGGGAAAAACAGAAAGAAAAGTGGGGAAAAGGGTGGGAAAAGTGGGAAAAAAGTGGGAAAAGAGGGGAAAAAGTGGGAAAAGAGGGGAAAAAGTGGGAAAAAGGTGGGAAAAGTGGGAAAAACAGAAAGAAAGGTGGGAAAAAGGATGGGAAAGGTGAGAAAAAGGTCAGGAAAAGTGGGAAAAAAGGTAGGAAAAGTGGGAAAAAGGGTGGGAAAAATGAGTGGGTAAGGCGGGAAAAAGGGCAGGAAAAGTGGGAAAAAAAGTGGGAAAAAACAAAAAGAAAAGCGGGGAAAAGGGTGGGAAAAGTGGGAAAAAAGTGGGAAAAGAGGGGAAAAGGTGGGAAAAGAGGGGAAAAAGTGGGAAAAGAGGGAAAAAGTGGGAAAAGAGGGGAAAAGAGGGGAAAAAGTGGGAAAAGAGGGGAAAAAGGCAGGAAAAGAGGGGAAAAAGTGGAAAAAGGTGGGAAAAGGGGTAGGAAAAGTGGGAAAAAGGGTGGGAAAAAACAGAAAGAAAAGTGGGGAAAAGGGCGGGAAGAGTGGGAAAAAAGTGGGGAAAAACAGAAAGAAAAGTGGGGAAAAGGGTGGGAAAAAAGTGGGAAAAAGTGGAAAAAAGGGGGAAAAGCGGGGAAAAAGGTGGGAAAAAGTGGGAAAAGGTGGGAAAAGGGAGGAAGGCCGTCCCCGTACCCGCTCCCACTTGGAGTTGATGACCTGGGCCGTGACCGAGGTGTAGGGGTTGCCCGTGGGCAGCTGCAGCCCCTGCAGCTCCGCCAGGCGCTGGGCCTCGGCCTGGATGCCCAGGATGGCCCCGCGCTCCCGGTCAGCGTCCCCCAGCGTGGACTTGAACTGCTCGTGGGCTGTGATCAATCCCTGGGGACAAATTAATTATTGCATTAATTATTGCATTAATTATTCCATGAATTATTGCATTAATTATTCCATGCCCAGCATGGCCTCGCGCTCCCGGTCAGCGTCGCCCAGCGTGGACTTGAACTGCTCGTGGGCTGTGATCAATCCCTGGGGACAAATTAATTATTGCATTAATTATTGCATTAATTATTCTATTCCCAGCATGGCCTCGCGCTCCCGGTCTGTGTCCCCCATCGAGGACTTGAACTGCTCGTGGGCTGTGATCAATCCCTGGGGACATGGGAGGGGTAAAATTAATAATTCCGTTAATTATTGCATTAATTATTGCATTAATTATTCCATGCCCAGGATGGCCTCGCGCTCCCGGTCTGCATCGCCCAGCGTGGATTTGAACTGCTCGTGGGCTGTGATCAATCCCTGAGGACAAATTAATTATTGCATTAATTATTGCATTAATTATTCTATTCCCAGCATGGCCTTGTGGTCCCGGTCCGTGTCCCCAGCGTGGACTTGAACTGCTCGTGGGCTGTGATCAATCCCCGGGGACATGGGAGGGGTCAAATTAATTATTGCATTAATTATTCCATGAATTATTGCATTAATTATTCCATGCCCAGCATGGCCTCGCGCTCCCGGTCTGCATCGCCCAGCGTGGACTTGAACTGCTCGTGGGCTGTGATCAATCCCTGGGGACAAATTAATTATTGCATTAATTATTGCATTAATTATTGCATTAATTATTCCATGCCCAGAGTGGCCTCGCGCTCCCAGTCAGCGTCCCCCAGCGTGGACTTGAACTGCTCGTGGGCTGTGATCAATCCCTGGGGACATGGGAGAGGTCAAATTAATAATTCCGTTAATTATTGCATTAATTATTGCATTAATTATTGCATTAATTATTCCATGCCCAGGATGGCCTCGCGCTCCCGGTCAGCATCACCCAGCGTGGACTTGAACTGCTCGTGGGCTGTGATCAATCCCTGCAGGGGACAAATTAATTATTGCATTAATTATTGCATTAATTATTGCATTAATTATTCCATGCCCAGCATGGCCTCGCGCTCCCGGTCAGCATCGCCCAGGGTGGACTTGAACTGCTCGTGGGCTGTGATCAGGCCCTGGGGACAAATTAATTATTGCATTAATTATTGCATTAATTATTCCATGCCCAGGATGGCCCCGCGCTCCCGGTCAGCATCGCCCAGCGTGGACTTGAACTGCTCGTGGGCTGTGATCAATCCCTGAGGACATGGGAGAGGTCAAATTAATAATTCTATTAATTAATGCATTAATTATTCCATGCCCAGCATGGCCCCGCGCTCCCGGTCTGCGTCCCCCAGGGTGGACTTGAACTGCTCGTGGGCTGTGATCAATCCCTGGGGACATGGGAGGGGTCAAATTAATTATTGCATTAATTATTGCATTAATTATTGCATTAATTATTCCATGCCCAGCATGGCCTCGCGCTCCCGGTCTGCGTCCCCCAGCGAGGACTTGAACTGCTCGTGGGCTGTGATCAGGCCCTTGGGACAAATTAATTATTGCATTAATTATTGCATTAATTATTGCATTAATTATTCCATTCCCAGGATGGCCCTGCGCTCCCGGTCAGCGTCACCCAGCGTGGACTTGAACTGCTCGTGGGCTGTGATCAATCCCTGGGGACAAATTAATAATTCCGTTAATTATTGCATTAATTATTCCATGCCCAGCATGGCCTCGCGCTCCCGGTCAGCGTCGCCCAGCGTGGACTTGAACTGCTCGTGGGCTGTGATCAGGCCCTGGGGACATGGGAGGGGTAAAATTAATAATTCCGTTAATTATTGCATTAATTATTCCATGCCCAGCATGGCTTCGCGCTCCCGGTCAGCGTCCCCCAGCGTGGACTTGAACTGCTCGTGGGCTGTGATCAGGCCCTGGGGATGAAGGGGGCAGAGGGAATTGTTCCACAGAATTATTCCAGAAAATTGTTCCAGAGAATTGTTCCATAGAATTATTGCTCAGAATTGTTCCACAGAATTATTGCTCAGAATTGTTCCATAGAATTATTGCTCAGAATTGTTCCACTGAATTACTGCTCAAAATTACTCCACAGAATTATTCCACGGAATTGTTCCCCAGAATTAATTCCACAGAATTATCCCTCAGAATTTCTCAGAATTATTCCCCAGATTTATTCCACAGAATAATTCCACAAAATTATTCTGCAGAATTAATTCCATGGAGTAACTCCACAGAATTATCCCGTGGAATTAATTCCACAGATTTATTCCACAGAATTCCTTACAATTATTCCACAGAACTGTTCCACAGAATTATTCTGCAGAATTTATTCCACGGAGTAATTCCACAGAATTATTCCATGGAATTAATTATTACACAGAATTGTTCAGAATTATTCCACAGGATTATTCCACAGAATTGTTCCACAGAATTGTTCCACAGAATTATCCCACAGAATTGTTCCACAGAATTATTCCATGGAATTAATTATTCCTCAGAATTATTCAGAATTATTCCACAGGATTATTCCACAGAATTGTTCCACAGAATTGTTCCATGGAATAATTCCACAGAATTATTCCACAGAATTATCCCACAGAATTTTTCCACAGAATTATTCCATGGAATTAATTATTCCTCAGAATTATTGCTCAGAATTATTCCACAGAATTGTTCCACAGAATTGTTCCATGGAATAATTCCACAGAATTGTTCCACAGATTTATTCCACACAATAATTCCACAGCACTATTCCTCAGAATTCCACAGAATTATTCCTCAGAATTATTCCACAGAATAATTTCACAGAATTACCCCACAGAATTATTCCATGGAATTATCCCACAAAATTGTTCCACAGATTTATTCCACGGAATTATCCCACAGAATTATTCCACAGAATATTCCACAGAATTATTCCACAGAATATTCCACAGAATTATTCCACAGAATAATTCCACAGAATAATTCCACAGATGTAATTCCACAGAATTATTCCACAGAATTATTCCACAGAATTATTCCACAGAATATTCCACAGAATTATTCCACAGATGTAATTCCACAGATGTAATTCCACAGAATTATTCCACAAAATTCCAATTATTATTCCCAATGATTCCAAGGATTGCAGCTGGGAGCTGCTCAACCCCCAAACCTCCACCACAAAAACGCCCAAACCCCACCAGAAAACACCCTGAAAATTATAAATATACATTTTTTTTTAAATTATTTTTGGGAGAGGAGCGTGGAACGGCGGGTCCCACCTGGATCTCCTCGATGGTGTGCACGATGAACATGTCCTGCAGGTCCTCCATGGCGCTCTCCATCCAGTTATTGAACGGCGCCGCGCGCTTGGCGTACTCCAGGTGCAGCTCGTCGATGGTCTCCAGCTGCTTCTCCATTTTCTGGGGACAAAAACGCCAAAATTGGGATCAGGGATTGGGATCAGGGATTGGGATCCAGCTGCTTCTCCATTTTCTGGGGAAAAAAACGCCAAAATTGGGATCAGGGATTGGGATCAGGGATTGGGATCTGGCAGTGTTTGGGATTCTGGGGTTCAGATTTGGGGTTGGGATCAAGGATTGGGATCTGGGATTGGGATCCATGGATTGGGATCCAGCTCGTCGATGGTCTCCAGCTGCTTCTCCATTTTCTGGGGGAAAAACAACAAAATTGGGATCAGGGGTTGGGATCAGGGATTGGGATCAGGGGTTGGGATCCATGGATTGGGATCCATGGATTGGGATCCAGCTGCTTCTCCATTTTCTGGGGGAAAAACACCAAAATTGGGATCAGGGATTGGGATCCATGGATTGGGATCCAGCTCATGGATGGTCTCCAGCTGCTTCTCCATTTTCTGGGGAGAAAAACGCCAAAATTGGGATCAGGGATTGGGATCTGGGATTGGGATCCATGGATTGGGATCTGGGGGTGTTTGTGATTCTGGGTTCAGATTTGGGGTTGGGATCAGGGATTGGGATCTGGGGTTGGGATCCAGCTCATGGATGGTCTCCAGCTGCTTCTCCATTTTCTGGGGAGAGAAATGCCAAAATTGGGATCAGGGGTTGGGATCCATGGATTGGGATCCAGGGGTTCATTGGGATCAGGGGTTGGGATCCAGCTCGTCGATGGTCTCCAGCTGCTTCTCCATTTTCTGGGGACAAAACCGCCAAAATTGGGATCAGGAGGGAACCAGAGGTTGGGATTTGGGGGGGATCCAGGGTTGAGATCCAGGCTTGAGATCCAAGGTTGAGATCCAGAGGTTGGGATCTGGGGTTGGGATCCAGGATTGGGATCCAGGGGTTCATTGGGATCTGGGGCTGTTTGGGATCCAGGATCGGGATCCAGGGCTGGGATCCAGGGGTTCATTGGGATCCGGGGTGGGATCTGGGGCTGTTTGGGATCCAGGATCGGGATCCAGGGGTTCACTGGGATCTGGGGTGGGACCTGGGGCTGTCTGGGATCCAGGATTGGGACCCAGGATTGGGATCCAGGATTGGGATCCAGGATTGGGATCCAGGGCTGGGATCCAGGGGGGTTCATTGGGATCTGGGGTGGGATCTGGGGCTGTTTGGGATCCAGGATTGGGATCCAGGGTTGGGATCCAGGGGGGTTCATTGGGATCTGGGGCTGGTTGGGATCCAGGGGGTTTCATTGGGATCTGGGGCTGGTTGGGATCCGGGATTGGGATCCAGGGTTGGGATCCAGGGCTGGGATCCAGGGGGTTCATTGGGATCCAGGGGGGTTCATTGGGATCCAGGATTGGGATCCAGGGCTGGGATCCAGGGGGTTCATTGGGATCCAGGGGGGTTCATTGGGATCCAGGGGGGTTCATTGGGATCCAGGGCTGGGATCCAGGGGGGTTCATTGGGATCCAGGATCGGGATCCAGGGGGGTTCATTGGGATCCAGGGGGGTTCATTGGGATCCAGGGGGGTTCATTGGGATCTGGGGTGGGATCTGGGGCTGTCTGGGATCCAGGGGTTCATTGGGATCCAGGGATTCATTGGGATCTGGGCTGTTTGGGATCCAGGGGTTCATTGGGATCCAGGGGTTCATTGGGATCTGGGGCTGTTTGGGATCCAGGGCTGGGATCCAGGATCGGGATCCAGGGGGGTTCACTGGGATCTGGGGTGGGATCTGGGGCTGTTTGGGATCCAGGGCTGGGATCCAGGGGTTGGGATCTGGGATTGGGATCCAGGATCGGGATCCAGGGGGGTTCATTGGGATCTGGGGCTGTGGGGACCCCGGACCCACCTCGAGGGCCTCCCGGCGGCTGTGGGTCAGCGAGCCCAGCAGGTCCCACTGGTCACAGATCTTCTGGCACCGCGCGTTGACGCTCGGCGAGTCGTAGTAATCCAGCTCGCTGGGGAAAACGGGGAAAAATGGGGAAAATGGGGAAAAATAGGGGGAAAATGGGGAAAAACAGGGGGAAAATGGGGAAAAATTGGGGAAAATGGGGAAAAATGGGGAATAACAGGGGGAAAATGGGGAAAAATGGGGGAAAATGGGGAGAAATAGGGGGGAAATAGAGGAAAAAGGGGGGAAGATTGAGGAATAAGTGGGGGGAAATGGGGAAAAACCCAAGGGAAATGGGGAAAAATGGGGAAAAATGGGGGGTGTGTTGGGTTCCTGCACTTGAGTTCCTGGGCAATGGCTGGGGTTTGCTTTTGGGGACACTTTGGGGTGATTTTGGGGTCCAATTTGGGATCAAATTTGGGGCATTTTGGGATCCCATACTTGAGCTCCTGGGGTTTGATTTTGGGGACACTTTGGGGGTGATTTTGGGGTCCAATTTGGGGCATTTTGGGGTACATTTTGGGGCTGTTTTGGGCTCCCATACTTGAGCTCCTGGAGTTTGTTTTTGGGGACACTTTGGGGTGATTTTGGGGTACAATTTGGGGCATTTTGGGATCAAATTTGGGGCACTTTGGGTTCCCATACTTGAGCTCCTGGGGTTTGCTTTTGGAGACACTTTGGGGGTTATTTTGGGATCCAATTTGGGGCAATTTGGGATCCAATTTGGGGCATTTTGGGGTCCAATCTGGGGTGATTTTGGGGTCCATTTTGGGGCTGTTTTGGGTTCCCATACTTGAGCTCCTGGGCAATGGCTGGGGTTTGCTTTTGGGGACACTTTGGGGTGATTTTGGGGTCCAATTTGGGGTATTTTGGGGTCCATTTTGGGGCTGTTTTGGGCTCCATACTTGAGCTCCTGGGCGATGGCTGGAGTTTGTTTTTGGGGACATTTTGGGGTATTTTGGGGTCCATTTTGGGGCTGTTTTGGGCTCCATACTTGAGCTCCTGGGCGATGGCGGCGATCTGCTCCACGCGGTCCTGGTGCGCCGCCAGGTCCGACTCGAAGGCCTCGTGCTTGCGGAGCAGCGCCCGCACCTGGGCCAGGGAGGCCGTGCCCGAGTCCCGGTCCCGCAGGGCCACCTCCTTACCTGGGCACAGGTGTGGGAGAAACCTCTGAGACCCCTAAAACCCACCCTGTGCCACCCCTGTGCCACCTCCTTACCTGGGCACAGGTGTGGGAGAAACCTCTGAGACCCCTAAAACCCACCCTGTGCCATCCCTGAGACCCCTAATCCCTGCCCTGTGCCCCCCCTGTGCCACCTCCTTACCTGGGCACAGGTGGGGACAGCCCTGAGATCCATAAACCCATCCCTGTGCCACCTCCTTACCTGGGCACAGGTGTGGGGATATCCCTGAGACCCCAAATCCCTGCCCTGTGCCACCCCTGTGCCACCTCCTTACCTGGGCACAGGTGTGAGGAGAAACCTCTGAGATCCCCAAATCCCTGCCCTGTGCCACCCCTGTGCCACCTCCTTACCTGGGCACAGGTGTGGGGATATCCCTGAGACCCCTAAACCCACCCTGTGCCACCTCCTTACCTGGGCACAGGTGTGAGGACAGCCCTGAGATCCATAAACCCATCCCTGTGCCACCCCTGTGCCACCTCCTTACCTGGGCACAGGTGGGAACAGACCTGAGATCCATAAACCCACCCTGTGCCACCTCCTTACCTGGGCACAGGTGTGGGGATATCCCTGAGACCCCTAAAACCCACCCTGTGCCACCCCTGTGCCACCTCCTTACCTGGGCACAGGTGTGGGGATATCCCTGAGACCCCTAAAATCCACCCTGTGCCACTCCTGTGTCACCCCTGTGCCAGCCCTGAGACCCCAAATCCCTGCTCTGTGCCACCCCTGTGCCCCCTCCTTACCTGGGCACAGGTGTGAGGATATCCCTGAGACCCCTAAAACCCACCCTGTGCCACCCTGTGCCACCTCCTTACCTGGGCACAGGTGGGGAGAAACCTCTGAGATCCCCAAATCCCTGCTCTGTGCCACCCCTGTGCCACCTCCTTACCTGGGCACAGGTGTGGGGAGAAACCTCTGAGACCCCTAAAATCCACTCTGTGCCACCCCTGTGCCACCTCCTTACCTGGGCACAGGTGGGGAGAAACCTCTGAGACCCCAAATCCCTGCCCTGTGCCACCTCCTTACCTGGGCACAGGTGTGGGGACAGCCCTGAATCTCCATCATCCCCACATCCATCCCCTGAACCCCAAATCCCTCCCTGAACCCCCAAATCCATCCCCTGCTCCCTAAATCCCTGCCCTGAACCCCCAAATCCCTCCCCAGCCCCCTCAAATCCATCCCCTGCTCCCAAATCCTTTCTCTGAACCCCCAAATCCACCCCATAACCCCCAAATCCATCCCCTAAACCCCCAAATTCTGGTGTCTGAACCCCCAAATCCTGGTGTCTGAACCCCCAAATCCCTCCCCTGAACCCCCAAACCATCCAATGAACACTCAAATCCTAAAGTCTGAACCCCCAAATTCTGGTGTTTGAACTCCTAAATCCAATCCCTGAACCCCCAAATTCTGGTGTCAGAACCCCTAAATCCAATCCCTGAACCCCCAAATCCCTCCCCAGCCCCCCCAAATCCACCCCTTGACCCCCCAAATCTACCCCTGAACCCCAAATCCCTCCCCTAAACCCCCAAATTCTGGTGTCTGAACCCCCAAATCCACCCCATAACCCCCAAATCCCTCCCCTGACCCCCCAAATCCCTCCCCTGAATACTCAAATCCTGGTGTCTGAACCCCCAAATCCATCCCCTGAACCCCAAATTCTGGTGTCTGAACCCCCAAATCCACCCCATAACCCCCAAATCCCTCCCTGACCCCCCAAATCCCTCCCCTGAACCCCAAATCCCTCCCTGACCCCCAAATCCCTCCCTGCCCACCGCGCACCTTCCGTCCAGCCCTCGTGGATCGAGGCTTTCTGCCGGAATTTCTCGGCCAGGTGATCGAGGCGCTCCAGGCGCCGCAGCTCCGTCAGCAGCCACTCCTCGTGTCCCTTCTCGGCCTGCTCCAGGCGCTGCCAGCCCGCCCCGATGTCCTGGGAACCCCAAAAATGTCCAGGGTCACCCCAAAAACCTTCAGAGTTATCCCTCCTTTGGGACACCCCCAAACCCCCTGGCACAGGTGCCCCCACTCCTCGTGTCCCTTCTCGGCCTGCTCCAGGCGCTGCCACCCTGCCCCGATGTCCTGGGGAACCCAAAAATGCTCAGAGTTACCCCAAAAACCCTCAGAGCAACCCCAAATTGGGGTCACCCCCAAACCCCCTGGCACAGGTGCCCCCACTCCTCGTGTCCCTTCTCGGCCTGCTCCAGGCGCTGCCACCCTGCCCCGATGTCCTGGGGACCCCAAAAATGCTCAGAGTTACCCCAAAAATGTCCAGGGTCACCCCAAAATCCCAGAGTTACCCCAAAAACCCCTGGCACAGGTGCCCCCACTCCTCGTGTCCCTTCTCAGCCTGCTCCAGGCGCTGCCACCCTACCCCGATGTCCTGGGGACCCCAAAATCCCTCAGAGTTACCCCAAAACCCCTCAGAGTTATCCCTCCTTTGGGACACCCCAAAACCCCCTGGCACAGGTGGCACAGGTGCCCCCACTCCTCGTGTCCCTTCTCAGCCCGCTCCAGGCGCTGCCAGCCCGCCCCGATGTCCTGGGCACCCCAAAAACCCTCAGAGTTACCCCAAAATCCCTCAGTGTCACCCCAAAACCCCCTGGCACAGGTGCCCCCATTCCTCGTGTCCCTTCTCGGCCTGCTCCAGGCGCTGCCAGCCCGCCCCGATGTCCTGGGGACCCCAAAATCCCTCAGAGTTACCCCAAAACCCCTCCAAAGTCACCCCAAAAACTCCTCAGTCACCCCAAGGTGGATTTGACCCCCTGAGAACGCCCAAATCCCACCCCAGCACCCCAAAGCCCCCAGACCCACCGAGACCATCCTGCCCTCGGAGGGCTGGGGCAGATCTGGGGCAGTTTAGGGTGGGTTTGGGGCAGTTTAGGGTGGATTTGGGGCAGTGTAAGTTGGATTTGGGGCAGTTTAGGGTGGGTTTGGGGCAGTTTAGGGTGGGTTTAGGACCCCAAAGCCCCCAGACCCACCGAGACCATCCTGCCCTCGGAGGCCATGAAGGCTGGAGCAGATCTGGGGCAGTTTAGGGTGGATTTGGGGCAGTTTAGGGTGGATTTGGGGCAGTTTAGGGTGGATTTGGGGCAGTTCAGGGTGGATTTGGGGCAGTTCAGGATGGATTTAAGCCCCCCCAGGACCCCAAAAGCCCCCAGACCCACCGAGACCATCCTGCCCTCGGAGGGCATGAAGGCTGGAGCAGATCTGGGGCAGTTTAAGGTGGATTTGGGGCAGTTTAGGGTGGATTTAGGACACACCAAGGTGGATTTAAGCCCCCCCAGGACCCCAAAAGCCCCCAGACCCACCGAGACCATCCTGCCCTCGGAGGGCATGAAGGCTGGAGCAGATCTGGGGCAGTTCAGGATGGATTTGGGGCAGGTCAGGATGGATTTAGGGCAGTGTAAGTTGGATTTGGGGCAGTTTAGGGTGGGTTTAGGACACACCAAGGTGGATTTTACCCCAAAGCCCCCAGACCCACCGAGACCATCCTGCCCTCGGAGGGCATGAAGGCTGGGGCAGATTTGGGGCAGTTTAGGGTGGATTTGGGGCAGTTTAGGACCCCAGAACCCCCAGACCCACCGAGACCATCCTGCCCTCGGAGGGCATGAAGGCTGGGGCAGATTTGGGGCAGTTTTGGGTGGATTTGGGGCAGTTTAGGACCCCAAAAGCCCCCAGACCCACCGAGACCATCCTGCCCTCGGAGGGCATGAAGGCGGGCCGGCCGCTGAGGCGCAGTTTGGTCTGCAGGGTGTTGAAGTTGATCTCCAGCTGACATTTCTCCTGCACCTTGGGCGGTTTGTGCACGCGCCGGTACTCGCGGAAATCCTCCAGCTTCTGCTGCATGGCCGGGATGGTCTTCTGGGGGTCCCGGCTCTCCAGCCAGGGGATCGTGCGCTGGATCCACGCCAGGAGCTGGGGGGACACGGATTTGGGGTTTGGGATGGGGTTTGGGGTTTGGGATGGGATTTGGGGTTTGGGGGTCCCGGGTCTCCAGCCAGGGGATGGTCCTCTGGATCCAGGCCAGGAGCTGGGGGGACACGGATTTGGGGTTTGGGATTGAGTTTGGGATGGGTTTTGGGGTTTGGGATGGGATTTGGGGTTTGGGATGGGGTTTGGGGGTCCCGGGTCTCCAGCCAGGGGATGGTCCTCTGGATCCAGGCCAGGAGCTGGGGGATACAGATCTGGGGTTTCGGATGCAGTTTGGGATTTGGGATTGAGTTTGGGATGGGGTTTGGGGTTTGGGATGGTCTTCTGGGGGTCCCGGGTCTCCAGCCAGGGGATGGTCCTCTGGATCCAGGCCAGGAGCTGGGGGGACACGGATTTGGGGTTTGGGATGGGGTTTGGGGTTTGGGATGGGGTTTGGGATGGGATTTGGGGTTTGGGATTGAGTTTGGGGTTTGGGGGTCCCGGGTCTCCAGCCAGAGGATGGTCCTCTGGATCCAGGCTAACAGCTGGGGGGACACGGATTTGGGTCTGGGATGGAATTCGGGATGGGGTTTGGGATTGAGTTTGGGATGGGATTTGGGATGGGATTTGGGGTTTGGGATTTGGGGTTTGGGATTGAGTTTGGGATGGGGTTTGGGGTTTGGGATGGTCTTTGGGGGTCCCGGCTCTCCAGCCAGGGGATGGTCCTCTGGATCCAGCTGGGGCGACACGGATTTGGGGTTTGGGATTGAGTTTGGGATGGGGTTTGGGGTTTGGGGTTTGGGGGTCCCGGGTCTCCAGCCAGGGGATGGTCCTCTGGATCCAGCTGGGGGGACACGGATTTGGGGTGTGGGGTTTGGGATTGAGTTTGGGATGGGGTTTGGGTTTGGGATGGGATTTGGGGTTTGGGATGGGTTTTGGGGTTTGGGATGGGATTTGGGGTTTGGGGTTTGGGGTTTGGGATTGAGTTTGGGGGTCCCGGGTCTCCAGCCAGGGGATGGTCCTCTGGATCCACGCCAGGAGCTGGGGGGACACGGATTTGGGGTTTGGGATGGGGTTTGGGGTTTGGGATTTGGGGTTTGGGATTGGGTTTGGGATGGGGTTTGGGGTTTGGGATGGGGTTTGGGGTTTGGGGTTTGGGGTCTGGGATGGAATTTGGGGTTTTTGGGGGGCTGGATCCAGGCCGGCATCTGGGGACAGGGACTGGGAATGTGGGAGGGGGATTTGGGGCTGGTTTTGGGGTGTTTTTGGGGTATTTCCCCCCCTTACATCCGAGGCCAGGCACTCAGTTATCCATGGGGGATTTGGGGTATTTTTGGGGTGGGATTTGGGGGTGGTTTTGGGGCGTTTTTGGGGTATTTTTGGGTTGTTTTTGGAGCTGTTTTTGAGGTGGTTTTGGGTTGTTTTTGGGATGTTTTTGGGGTGGGATTTGGAGTATTTTTGGGATATTTTTGGGGTGGCTTTGGGGTTGTTTTTGGGGTGCTTTTGAGGTGGTTTTGGGGGTATTTTGGGGTGTTTTTGGAGCTTTCCCCCCTTACATCCGAGACCAGGTGCTCACTGCTCTATGAGGGATTTTGGGGATATTTTGGGGTGTTTCTGGGGTGTTTTTGGGGTGGGATTTGGGGGTGTTTTTGGGGTATTTCGGGGCTGGTTTTGGGGTATTTTTGGGGTGGGATTTGGGGGTGGTTTTGGGGTGTTTTTGGGTATTTTGGGGTATTTTTGGGTGTTTTTTGGGGCTGTTTTTGGGGTGTTTTTGGGGCTGTTTTTGGGGTGAATTTGGGGTTGTTTTTGGGGCTGTTTTTGGGGTGTTTTTGGGGCTGTTTTTGGGTATTTTTGGGGTGTTTTTGGGGCTGTTTTTGGGGTATTTTTGGGGTGGTTTTGGGGCTGTTTTGGGGCTGTTTTTGGGGCTGTTTTTGGGTGGGATTTGGGGTGGTTTTGGGTATTTTTGAGGTGTTTTTGGGGCTGGTTTTGGGATATTTTTGGGGCTGTTTTGAGGTGTTTTTGGGGCTGGTTTAGGGTATTTTTGGGCTGTTTTTGGGGCTGTTTTTGGGGTATTTTTGGGCTGTTTTTGGGGTGTTTTTGGGGTATTTTTGGGGCTGTTTTTGGGGTATTTTTGGGGTGGTTTTGGGGTATTTTTGGGGCTGTTTTTGGGCTGTTTTCAGGGTATTTTTGGGGTGGTTTTGGGGCTGTTTTTGGGGATATTTTGGGGCTGTTTTGGGGGTATTTTTGGGGGTGTTTTGGGGTTTTTTTGGGGTATTTTTGGGTTGTTTTTGGGGTGTTTTTGGGGTGTTTTTGGGGTATTTTTGGGGCTGTTTTTGGGGTGTTTTTGGGCTGTTTTTGGGGTGTTTTTGGGGTATTTTTGGGCTGTTTTTGGGGTATTTTTGGGGTATTTTTGGGCTGTTTTTGGGCTGTTTTTGGGGTGTTTTTGGGGCGTTTTTGGTTTTTTTTCCCCCCTTACATCCGAGGCCAGGCGCTCGTAGTCCTCCATGAGCTGCTCGTTCTCCTGGTTCACGGCCAGAACTTTGCAGATGCGATTGGCCGCCGTCTCCGCCTGCGGGAACGCGGGAATTGGGAATTCCGGAATTCCGGAATTCGGGAATGGAAATATGGAATGATGGGAATGGGAATATGGGAATGGGAATTTGAGAATATGGGAATATGGGAAAATGGGAATATGGGAAAAGGGAATATGGTATTGGAAATACGGAATTATGGGAATGGCAATATGGGATTGAATATTTTGGGATTGGGAATATTGAAATTTGGGAATATGGGAATGGGAATGGGAATATGGGAATGGGAATATGGGATTGAATATTTTGGGATTGGGAATATTGAAATTTGGGAATATGGGAATGGGAATATGAGAATATGGGAATGGGAATATGGGATTGAATATTTTGGGATTGGGAATTTTGGGATTGGGAATGATGGGATTTGGGAATATGGTATTGGAAATATGGAATTATGGGAATATGGGATTGAATATTTTGGGATTGGGGATATTGGAATTTGGGAATATGGGAATATGGGATTGGGAATATGGGAATGGGAATATGGGCATTTGGAAATGGGAATATGGGAATATGAGAATATGGGATTGGGAATATGGGGATGGAAATTTGGGATTGGGAATATCGGAATTTGGGAATATGGGAATGGGAACATGAGAATACGGGAATATGGGAATTTGGGAATATGGGAATGGGAATTTAGGATTGGTAATATGGGAATGGGAACTTCAAAAAAAGTTTGAAGGAAAGAAAGGGAAAAGAAAGGAGAGAAAAAAGGGGAAAAGACAGGAAAAAAAGGGGAAAACTGGGAGAAAAGAGGGAAAAGGGGGGAAAAGAGGGAAAAACGGGGGGAAAAGGGAAAAAAAAAAGGGGAAAAAAGGGAAAAGGAAAAGAAAAGAAAGGGGAAAGAAAAAGGAACCCCAGCCCTCTGTGAGCCCGATCCCAAACCCGATCCCGATCCCGATCTGCCCCAGGAGGAGGAGGAGGAGGAGGAAGATGAGGAGGAGGAGGAGGAAGAGGCCGGGCTGGAGGTACCTGGGTGGGAGGCAGAGGAGGAATCCAGGAGGAGGATGAGGAGGATGAGGAGGATGAGGAGGATGAGGAGGATGAGGAGGATGAGGAGGATGAAGAGGATGAAGAGGAACTGGGAAGGGTCACGAGGAGGAAAATCCAACGGCCGGGGAGGAAGGAAAGAAAGGAAATCAATGAAGGAAATCCATGAAGGAAATTAATTAAGGAAATAAATTAAGGAAATAAATTAAGGAAATCAATGAAGGAAATCAATGAAGGAAATCAATGAAGGAAATCAATGAAGGAAATTAATTAAGGAAATTAATGAAGGAAATAAATGAAGGAAATTAATGAAGGAAATCCATGAAGGAAATAAATTAAGGAAATCAATGAAGGAAATTAATGAAGGAAATCCATGAAGGAAATAAATTAAGGAAATCAAGTAAAGGAAATCAATGAAGGAAATTAATTAAGGAAATCCATGAAGGAAATAAATTAAGGAAATAAATGAAGGAAATCAATGAAGGAAATAAATGAAGGAAATAAATGAAGGAAATAAACAAAAGAAATTTATAAATCAAATAAAGGAAAAGAGGGGAAAAGGAGGGAAAGGAAAGGAATGGAGGAAGCAGGAAAAGGAAGGGAATAAAGGGGAAAAGGAAGGGGATGAAGAAGGGGATAAAGGGGAAAAAGAAAGGAATAAAGGGGAAAAGGAAAGGGATAAAGGAAATGGAAAAGGAAATGAATAAAGAAGAAAAGGAAAGGGATAAAGGAAGGGATGAAGGAAGGGAATAAAGGGGAAAGGGATCACAGAAAGGGGAAAAGGAAGGAAATAAAGGGGAAAGGAAAGGAATAAAAGGGAAAAGGGAATAAAGGGGAAAGGAAGGAATTGGAGGGAAAAGGAAAGGGAATAAAGGGGAAAAGGAAGGAAATAAAGGGAAAAGAGAATAAAGGGGAAAAGGAAGGAAATAAAGGGAAAAGGAAAAGAATAAAGGGAAAAGGAAAAGGATAAAGGAAAGGAAAACGGGAGGGAATAAAGGGGAAAAGGAAGGAAATGGAGGGGAAAGGAAAGGAAAGGAGGAAGCAGGAAAAGGAAGGGAATAAAGGGGAAAAGGAAAGGAATAAAGGGGAAAAGGGAATAAAGGGGAAAAGGAAGGAATTGGAGGGGAAAGGAAAGGAATAAAAGGGAAAAGGGAATAAAGGGGAAAAGGAAAGAATTGAGGGGAAAGGAAAGGAATAAAGGGAAATGGAAAAGGATAAAGGAAAGGAAAACGGAAGGGAATAAAGGGGAAAAGGAAGGAAATAAAGGGAAAGGAAAGGAATAAAGGGGAAAAGGAAATAAAGGGGAAAAGGAAAGGAATAAAAGGGAAAAGGGAATAAAGGGGAAAGGAAGGAATTGGAGGGGAAAGGAAAGGAATAAAGGGCAAAGGAAGGGAACCAAGGGGAAAGCCAAGGGAACAGAGGCCGGAAGGAGGAAGGGAACAGGAGGAACCCAAGGGAATGCAGGCCGGGAAGGAGGAAGGGAACAGGAGGAAGCCAAGGGAATGCAGGCCGGAAGGAGGAAGGGAACAGGAGGAGGAAGCCAAGGCAGCGGCAGCGCGAGCTCAGCACAGCCAGGAGCCAAAGCCCCGGCCAGGGCAGGCACAGCAGCGGCCGGGCGGGAACCAGGAACCAGAGCCCAAATACCAGATCCCAGATCCCAAATACCAGATCCCAGATCCCAGAGCAGATCACAGGTCCCAGATCCCAAATATCAGATCCCAAATCCCAGAACAGATCCCAAATCTCAGATCCCAGAGCAGACCCCAGATCCCAAGTTTCAGGTCTCAGAGCAGATCCCAGATCCCAAATCCCAGATCCCAGATCCCAAATATAATTTCCCAAATTTCAGATCCCAGATCCCAGATCTCAGATCGCAAATCCCATATCCCAAATCCCAAATCTCAGATCCCAGAGCAGATCCCAAATATCAGATTTCAGATCCCAGATCCCAAATCTCATTTCCCAAATATCAGATCCCAGATCAGATCCCAAACCCCAAATCTCAGATCCCAGAGCAGATCCCAAATCCCAGAGCAGATTACAGATCCCAAATATAATTTCCCAAATCTCCGATCCCAGATCCCAGAGCAGATCCCAGATCAGATCCTAAATCCCAGATCAGATCCCAGATCCCAAATCTCAGATCCCAGATCCCAAATCTCATTTCCCAAATCTCAAATCTCATTTCCCAAATCTCTGATCCCAAATCCCAAATCCCAAATCCCAAATCCCAGATCCCAAATCTCATTTCCCAAATCCCAGGTGCCCGGTGCCCGGTGCCCGGTGCCAGGGGGGCTCTCCGGGGCCGGGCTCACCTTCTGTGCCCCGGAGAAGGCGTGGTAGAAGCAGGACACGTAGGTCATGATGGCCTTCTCGTCTGGGCGCAGCGTGCCCACGATATCTGCCCGGGGGAGAGCAGAGCATTCCCACAGAATTCCCAAAGATTCCCAAAAATCCATCCCGGGCTCGGGACCCCGCCCCGGGCTGGCTCACGGGGGGTTGGTGCTGCCTCGGCCCTTCCTCAGTCCCCAGCCCTGCATTGCTGGGCATTGCTCCATGGATTCCCATTCATTCCCATGGATTTCCATTCATTCCCATGGATTTCAATGGGATCCTGTGCATTTCTCCATGGATTCCCATTCATTCCCATGGATTTCAATGCGATCCTGTGGATTTCCAGTTATTTCCCATGGATTCCCATTCATTCCCATGGATTTCCATTCATTCCCATGGATTTCAATGGGATCCTGTGGATTTCCAGTCATTTCCCATGGATTTCCATTCATTTCCCATGGATTCCCATTCATTCCCATGGATTTCCATTCATTTCCCAATAATTTCCCATAGATTCCAATGGGATCCTGTGGATTTCCAGTAATTTCCCATGGATTTCCATTAATTTCCCATGGATTTCCCATGGATTTCAATGGGATCCTGTGGATTTCCAGTAATTCCCATGGATTTCCATTCATTCCCATGGATTTCCATTCATTTCCCAATAATTTCCCATGGATTTCAATGGAATCCTGTGGATTACCATGAATTTCCCATAATTTCCCATGGATTTCCATTAATTTCCCATGGATTTCCATTGATTTCCCATGAATTCCTATGAATTTCCCATGGATTTCCAATTGACTTATGTGGATTTTTATGGAATCCAATGGATTTCCCATGGATTTCCCATGAATTCCTATGAATTTCCCATGGATTTCCAATTGACTTATGTGGATTTTTATGGAATCCAATGGATTTCCCATGGACTTCCATTCATTTCCCATTCACTTCCCATGGATTTCCCATTGACTTCCGTGGATTTTTACGGAATCCAATGGATTTCCCATGAAGTTCTCATTCATTTCCCACGGATTTCCCATTGACTTCCATGGATTTTTATGGAATCCAATGGATTTCCCATGAAGTTCCCATTAATTTGCCATGTATTTCCCATTGACTTCCATGGATTTTTATGGAATCCAATGGATTTCCCATGAAGTTCCCATGGATTTCCCATTGACTTATGTGGATTTTTATGGAATCCAATGGATTTCCCATGGATTTCCCATTGACTTCTGTGGATTTTTATGGAATCCAATGGATTTCCCATGAAGTTCCCATTCATTTCCCATGGATTTCCCATTGATTTCCATGGATTTTTATAAAATCCAATGGATTTCCCATGGATTTCCCATGAAGTTCCCATTCATTTCCCATGGATTTCCCATTGATTTCCGTGGATTTTTATGGAATCCAATGGATTTCCCATGGAGTTCCCATTCATTTCCCATGGATTTCCAATTGACTTCCGTGGATTTTTATGGAATCCAATGGATCTCCATGAAGTTCCCATTCATTTCCCATGGATTTCCCATTGATTTCCGTGGATTTTTATGGAATCCAATGGATTTCCCATGGATTTCCCATGAAGTTCCCATTCATTTCCCATTGACTTCCGTGGATTTTTATGGAATCCAATGGATTTCCCATGAAGTTCCCATGAATTTCCCATGGATTTCCATTAATGTCCCATTAAGTTCCCATTGATTTCCCATGGATTTCCAATTGACTTATGTGGATTTTTCTGGAATCCAATGGATTTCCCATGGATTTCCCATTGACTTCTGTGGATTTTTATGGAATTCAATGGATTTCCCATGAAGTTCCCATTCATTTCCCATGGATTTCCAATTGACTTCCGTGGATTTTTATGGAAATTTCCCATGGAATTCCCACCAATCTCCCCAAATCCCCCCCAAGTGGGGACCCCCGGGCAGATTTAACCCCTCGTGAGCCCCCCGGGGCCGCTCCCGGAGCCCCCACGAGCGACAGCGGCTGCGGCTGCAAAGGGAAGCGCAGAGAGACAGAGAGAATTCCAGGGGGAAAGTTCCGGAAAGAACGGAGCCGGGAGGAAGGTTCCGGAATGACGGAGCCGGGAGGAAGGTTCCGGAATGACGGAGCCGGGAGGAAGGTTCCGGAATGACGGAGCCGGGAGGAAGGTTCCGGAAGCTCCCGGTACCTTCTGGGCCCCGGAGAAGGCGTGGTAGAAGCTGGACACGTAGGTCATGATGGCCTTCTCGTCCGGGCGCGCCGTGTTCACGATATCTGCCCGGGACCGACAGGGTTAAACTGGGAACCACTGGGAACCACTGGGAATGACTGGGAATGACTGGGAACGACTGGGAATGACTGGGAACAAACTGGGAACAAACTGGGAGCAAACTGGGAGCAAACTGGGAACAAACTGGGAATGACTGGGAACAAACTGGGAACGACTGGGAATGACTGGGAATGACTGGGAGCAAACTGGGAGCAAACTGGGAATGACTGGGAATGACTGGGAGCTAACTGGGAATGACTGGGAATGACTGGGAATGACTGGGAACAAACTGGGAGCAAACTGGGAATGACTGGGAGCTAACTGGGAATGACTGGGAATGACTGGGAACAAATTGGGAACGACTGGGAACAAACTGGGAATGACTGGGAACAAACTGGGAGCAAACTGGGAGCAAACTGGGAACAAACTGGGAATGACTGGGAACAAACTGGAACAACTGGGAGCAAACTGGGAATGACTGGGAATGACTGGGAACAAACTGGGAGCAAACTGGGAATGACTGGGAACAAACTGGGAACAAACTGGGAACGACTGGGAGCAAACTGGGACAAAACTGGGAACAAACTGGGAATGACTGGGAGCAAACTGGGAGCAAACTGGGAACGACTGGGAATGACTGGGAATGACTGGGAACAAACTGGGAATGACTGGGAACAAACTGGGAATGACTGGGAATGACTGGGAATGACTGGGAGCAAACTGGGAACAAACTGGGAATGACTGGGAATGACTGGGAACAAACTGGGAACGACTGGGAACGACTGGGCATGACTGGGAATGACTGGGAGCAAACTGGGAATGACTGGGAACAAACTGGGAATGACTGGGAATGACTGGGAGCAAACTGGGAACGACTGGGAATGACTGGGAATGACTGGGAACAAACTGGGAATGACTGGGAGCAAACTGGGAACAAACTGGGAACGACTGGGAACAAACTGGGAGCAAACTGGGAATGACTGGGAACAAACTGGGAATGACTGGGAACAAACTGGGAATGACTGGGAACAAACTGGGAACAAACTGGGAGCAAACTGGGAATGACTGGGAATGACTGGGAACAAACTGGGAATGACTGGGAGCAAACTGGGAACAAACTGGGAGCAAACTGGGAGCAAACTGGGAACAAAAGGGAATGTCAGATTTGTGGGATTCTGAAATTGTGGAGACCTGGAAAAATGAAATCCTGCAATTATGGGACTCTAGAAAAAGCGAATGTCAGATTTATGGGATCCTGGAATTGTGGAGTTCTGGAATAATAAAATCCAAGAATTATGGGATCCTAGAAAAAGAAAATGTCAGGTTTATGGGATGCTGGAATTGTGGAGTTCTGGAATAATAAAATCCAAGAATGATGGGATCCTAGAAAATGTCAGATTTATGGGATCCTGAAGTCATGGAATAATGAAATCTGAAAATTATGGGATCCTAGAAGAAGGGAATGTCAGATTTATGGGATGCTGGAATTGAGGGATCAGAGAGTTGTGGGATCCTGGAAAAATGAAATCCAAGAATTATGGGATCCTAGAAAATGTCAGATTTATGGGATGCTGGAATTGTGGGATCAGAGAGTTGTGGGATCCTGGAATTGTGGAGTTCTGGAATAACAAAATCCGAGAATTAAGGGATCCTAGAAAAAAGGAATTCCAGGTTTTTGGGATCCTGGAACTGTGGGGTCCCAGAATAATGAAATCCAAGACTTAAGGAATCCTAGAAAAAAGGAATTCCAGGTTTTTGGGATCCTGGAATTGTGGGATTGTACAGCTCTGGAGTCCTGAGAGCTCTGCACCCCTGGAATCACAGGATGATGGAATCAATTCTGGAACCCTGAGCATCCCAAATCCTGGGGAAATCCAGGAGAAATCCAGGAGAAATCCAGGAGAAATCCAGGAGAAATCCAGGAGAAATCCAGGAGAAATCCAGGTGAAATCCAGGAGAAATCCTGGAGAAATCCAGGAGAAATCAGGGATCCTGTGAGGAAATCCCGGGATCCCCAGAATTCCACACTCACCCTCGGCATCCAACATCTTGGGAATGTCCAGGTACTTCTCCGCCACCTCGAAGGCGTTGTTGAGGTTGGTGACGGGATCGTCCTGGGGACAAGGGGGGGTTCAGTGGGTGGGAATTCCCAAATTCCCGGATTTTCCAGGGGGTTTTTTTGGGATTTACCTTGCGCAGTTTGTCGTACTCGATCAGCTCCGGGCGGTGCCGGTGGATGAGGGCGTTGAAGGCCAGCCCGTCCTTCCAGCTGGGGGAAAATGGGGATCAGATCCCAGGAATCCATGGGGAAAATTGGGATCAGATCACGGGAATGTGCAGGGAAAATGGGGATCAGAGCCCAGGAATCCACAGGGAAAACTGGGATCAGAGCCCGGGAATTTGAAGGGAAAATGGGGATCAGGTCACGGGAATGTGCAGGGAAAATCAGGATCAGAGCCCGGGAATGGGCAGGGAAAATGGGGATCAGAGCCCAGGAATTTGAAGGGAAAATCAGGATCAGGTTGTGGGAATGTGCAGGGAAAATGGGGATCAGAGTCCAGGAATTTGCAGGGAAAATGGGGATCAGGTCATGGGAATCCATGGGGAAAATGGGGATCAGAGCGCGGGAATGTGCAGGGAAAATCAGGATCAGAGCCTGGGAATGTGCAGGGAAAATCGGGATCAGAGCCGGGAATGGGCAGGGAAAATGGGGATCAGGTCACGGGAATGTGCAGGGAAAATCGGGATCAGATCGTGGGAATGTGCAGGGAAAATCGGGATCAGAGTCCAGGAATTTGAAGGGAAAATCAGGATCAGGTCACGGGAATGTGCAGGGAAAATGGGGATCAGAGCCCAGGAATGGGCAGGGAAAATGGGGATCAGATCCCAGGAATCCATGGGGAAAATTGGGATCAGAGCCCAGGAATTTGAAGGGAAAACTGGGATCAGGTCACGGGAATGTGCAGGGAAAATGGGGATCAGAGCCCGGGGATTTGAAGGGAAAATCGGGATCAGGTCATGGGAATCCACAGGGAAAATGGGGATCAGGTCACGGGAATGTGCAGAGAAAATGGGGATCAGAGCCCGGGAATGTGCAGGGAAAATCGGGATCAGGTTGTGGAAATCCGCAGGGAAAATCGGGATCAGAGCCCGGGAATTTGAAGGGAAAATGGGGATCAGGTCACGGGAATGTGCAGGGAAAATGGGGATCAGGTCACGGGAATGTGCAGGGAAAATGGGGATCAGAGCCCGGGAATGTGCAGGGAAAATCGGGATCAGGTCACAGGAATGTGCAGGGAAAATTGGGATCAGAGCCCGGGAATGGGCAGGGAAAATGGGCATCAGGTCACAGGAACGTGCAGGGAAAATTGGGATCAGAGCCCGGGAATGGGCAGGGAAAATGGGCATCAGAGCCCGGGAATTTGAAGGGAAAATCAGGATCAGGTCATGGGAATGTGCAGGGAAAATCGGGATCAGAGTCCAGGAATGTGCAGGGAAAATTGGGATCAGGTCACGGGAATGTGCAGGGAAAATTGGGATCAGAGTCCAGGAATCCATGGGGAAAAATGGGGATCAGAGCCCGGGAATGTGCAGGGAAAATCGGGATCAGGTCACAGGAATGTGCAGGGAAAATGGGGATCAGATCCCAGGAATCCACAGGGAAAATGGGGATCAGATCCCAGGAATCCATGGGGAAAATGGGGATCAGAGCCCGGGAATGTGCAGGGAAAATGGGGATCAGGTCACAGGAATGTGCAGGGAAAATTGGGATCAGAGCCCGGGAATGTGCAGGGAAAATGAGGATCAGGTCACGGGAATGTGCAGGGAAAACTGGGATCAGAGCCCGGGAATCCATGGGGAAAATTGGGATCAGAGCCCGGGAATGGGCAGGGAAAATTGGGATCAGAGCCCGGGAATCCATGGGGGAAATTGGGATCAGATCCCGGGAATCCATGGGGAAAATGGGGATCAGAGCCCGGGAATGGCAGGGAAAATGGGGATCAGGTCACGGGAATGTGCAGGGAAAATCGGGATCAGGTCGTGGGAATCCGCAGGGAAAACTGGGATCAGAGCCCGGGAATGACAGGGAAAATGGGGATCAGTCCGGAATGTGCAGGGAAAATTGGGATCAGAGCCTGGGAATGTGCAGGGAAAATGGGGATCAGAGCCCGGGGATTTGAAGGGAAAATGGGGATCAGGTCATGGGAATCCACAGGGAAAATGGGGATCAGATGCCAGGAATCTGCAGGGAAAACTGGGATCAGAGATTTGGGAAACCCGGATCAGAAATTTGGGAGGAGATCAACCGGGAATTTTCAGGGAAAATCGGGATCAGATCCACAGGGAAACACATGGGAAAATGGGATCAGAGGGAATCAGGAAATGGATAACTCGGGAATTTGCAGGGAAAATCGGGATCAGATCATGGGAATATTCAGGGAAAACTGGGATCGGATCCCAGGAATTTAGAGAGAGAAAATGAGGATCAGACCATGGGAATTTACAGGGGAAATTGGGATGAGATCCTGGGAATCCACAGGAAAATTTGGGATTGAGTCCTGAGCCAGCCACGGGGAATGGGAAATTTGACTGGAAGATGGGAGGAGGAGGAAGGAGGAAGGGGAATGATGTGGAAGTTAGGAAGTAGGAAGCTTGGGAAGAGGAAGAGGAAGAGGAAGAGGAAGAGGAAGGGGAAGGGGAAGGGGAAGGGGAAGAGGAAGAGGAGGAGGAGGAGGAGGAAGGACCTGATGTGGAAGTTCTGCACGTTGACGTTCTTGTACGGAGCCGTTTTCCGCTGGCACCAGAGCAGCAGCCCCTCCTTGGCCGAGGTCTCTGCGGGAGCCGAGCCCAGATTGGGGGGTCTGGGGGGGATCTGGGAGGGATCCCAGGGCTGGATCCCGGGGTGGATCCCACAATCCCAGGGGCAGATCCCAGGGTGGATCCCACAATCCCAGGGGCAGATCCTGCAATCCCGGGGTGGATCCTGGGGGGATCCCACAATCCCAGGGGCAGATCCCAGGGCTGGATCCCGGGTGGATCCCACAATCCCAGGGCAGATCCCAGGGTTGGATCCCACCAGGGGGATCCCACATTCCCAGGGTGGATCCCACAATCCCAGGGCAGATCCCAGGGTCGGATCCCACAATCCCAGGGGTCGGCAGATAGTGATCTGATGTGGAAAAATCCACAATCCCAGGGGCAGATCCTGGGGGCAGATCCCACAATCCCAGGGGCAGATCCATGCCAATCCCAGGAACAAGGACGGATCCCATCTCACAATTGTGGATCCCACAATCCTGGGTGGCAATCCCAGGGTCGGATTCCCACAATCCCGGGAGCAAGGTGATCTTCCCACAATCCCAGGGCAGATCCGGGGGGATCCCACAATCCAGGGGCAGATCCCATGTGATCCCACAATCCCAGGGGCAGATCCTGGGGTGGATCCCAGGGCAGATCCTGAGGTGGAGCCACAATCCTGGGAGCAGATCCCCCAATCCCAGGGCAGATCCGGCTCCCAGCCACCTAGTGGATCCACAATCCGGGATTCCAGGATCATGTGATCCACATCCCAGGAACAGATCCTGGAGTCGGATCCCCATATCCCATGGATCCCCAACCAGGCAAATCCCAGGTGGATCAGTGTGAGATCCCGAAACACCAGGGTGTGGATCCCACAGTCCCAGGAACAATCCCAATCCAGGAGCGTCCATATCCCCCAATCAATGGCCAGGTGATCCACATGGTGACCCTTATCCCCCAACCCCAGGAGCAGATCCCAGGGTGGATCCCCCAATCCAGGAGCAGATCCCAGGGTGGATCCCCAACGGAGTGGATCCAGGGATCCACAGTCCAGGCAGATCCCAGGTGGATCCCCCAATCCCAGGACAGATCCAGGTGGGTCCCCAGTCCCGGGATCCATGTGAATCCCCCAATCCAGGAGCAGATCCAGGTGGATCCCCATCCAGACAGATCCTGGTGAATCCCCCAACCCCAGGAGCGATCCCAGATGGATCCCCCAACCCCAGGAGCAGATCCAGGATGGATCCCCCCATCAGAGCAATCCAGGATGGGTCCCCCAATCCAGCAGATCCAGGGTGGATCCCCATCAGGAGCAGATCCCAGTGGATCCCAATCCAGGCAGTCCAGGATTCCCACAGTCCCAGGAGCAGATCCCGGGTGGATCCCCCAATCCAGGAGCGGCTCCCGTGCCCCGTTACCTTCCACGGAGATGTCCTGGATGGCGAAGCGCAGGATGATCGTCCAGATCATGCCCAGCGTCATCTTGGCGTTCCCGTCCACGATCTCTGCGGGAGGGAAACGCAGGGGATGGATCCCGGGAATGGATCCCAAAGGGAAAACACAGGGAATGGATCCCAAAGGGAAACACAGGGAATGGATCCCAAAGGGAAACACAGGGAATGGATCCCAAAGGGAAAACACAGGGAATGGATCCGGGGGAACACAGGGAATGGATCCCGGGAATGGATCCCAAAGGGAAACACAGGGAATGGATCCCAAAGGGAAAACACGGGAATGGATCCCAGGGGGAATCCCCAGGAATGGATTCCAGGGGGAATATCCAAGGAAATCCCAGGGAAGGATCCAGGGTGGAATCCCCCAGGGAAGGATCCTGGGATGGAATTCCCAGGGAAAACCCAGGGCAAGGAATTCCCAGGGGGAATCCTGGGGGAATATGGGGTTGTGGAACCCTGGAATTTGGGGGGCTCCACAATGGAGGAGTCAAAAAATTAATTTTGGAGTCCCCAAATGAACGGATCCCACATCAGGGAATCCTGCAGCAATGGGATCATGGGATCTGGGAATCCTGGATTTATGGAGTCCCAGGACACAAAGTTCTGGAATTACGGGACCCAAAAATCATGGAAAACCAGGATTAGGGGGGATTTGTGGGATTGCAGAACTGGAATTCATTACAGAAGTCTGAGGACAAAAAACTCTGGAATTAAGGGACCCCAAAACCATGGAAAACCAGGATTAGAGGGGATGCAGGATTTGTGGGATTGCAGAACTGGAATTACAGATCCCGGAATCCATTACAGAACCACGGAATCAAGCGATTATGGAATTGTTTGGGGTGGAAAAAAACCTCGGAAACCACGGAGAGGGAGAGAGGAATCCCACAGGGAGGAATCCCACAGGGAGGAATCCCACAGGGCAGGAATCCCACAGGGAGGAATCCCACAGGGAGGAATCCCACAGGGAGGAATCCCACAGGGAGGAATCCCACAGGGCAGGAATCCCACAGGGAGGAATCCCACAGGGCAGGAATCCCATAGGGAGGAATCCCACAGGGAGGAATCCCACAGGGAGGAATCCCACAGGGAGGAATCCCACAGGGCAGGAATCCCACAGGGCAGGAATCCCACAGGGCAGGAATCCCACAGGGAGGAATCCCACAGGGAGGAATCCCACAGGGCAGGAATCCCACAGGGCAGGAATCCCACAGGGAGGAATCCCACAGGGAGGAATCCCACAGGGAGGAATCCCACAGGGAGGAATCCCACAGGGAGGAATCCCACAGGGAGGAATCCCACAGGCAGGAATCCCACAGGGAGGAATCCCACAGGATGGAATCCACAGGACAGGAATCCCACAGGGCAGGAATCCCACAGGGAGGAATCCCATAGGGCAGGAATCCCACAGGGCAGGAATCCCATGGGGAGGAATCCCACGGGCAGGAATCCCACAGGGAGGAATCCCACAGGGAGGAATCCCACAGGGCAGGAATCCCACGGGCAGGAATCCCACAGGCAGGAATCCCACAGGGAGGAATCCCATGGGCAGGAATCCCACAGGCAGGAATCCCACAGGGAGGAATCCCACAGGGAGGAATCCCATGGGGAGGAATCCCATGGGCAGGAATCCCACAGGGAGGAATCCCACAGGGAGGAATCCCACAGGGAGGAATCCCACAGGGAGGAATCCCATGGGCAGGAATCCCACAGGGCAGGAATCCCACAGGCAGGAATCCCACAGGGAGGAATCCCACAGGGCAGGAATCCCACAGGGAGGAATCCCACAGGGATTAATCCCACAGGGCAGGAATCCCATGGGCAGGAATCCCACAGGGAGGAATCCCACAGGGCAGGAATCCCACAGGGAGGAATCCCATGGGCAGGAATCCCACAGGGCAGGAATCCCACAGGGCAGGAATCCCACAGGGCAGGAATCCCACAGGGAGGAATCCCACAGGGCAGGAATCCCACAGGGAGGAATCCCACAGGGAGGAATCCCATGGGCAGGAATCCCACAGGGCAGGAATCCCACAGGGAGGAATCCCACAGGGCAGGAATCCCACAGGCAGGAATCCCACAGGGCAGGAATCCCACAGGGCAGGAATCCCACAGGGCAGGAATCCCATGGGCAGGAATCCCACAGGGAGGAATCCCACAGGGAGGAATCCCACAGGGAGGAATCCCACAGGGAGGAATCCCACAGGCAGGAATCCCACAGGGAGGAATCCCACAGGGAGGAATCCCACAGGGAGGAATCCCACAGGGCAGGAATCGCACAGGGAGGAATCGCACAGGGAGGAATCCCACAGGGAGGAATCCCACAGGGAGGAATCCCACAGGGAGGAATCACAAAGGGCAGGAATCCCACAGGGAGGAATCCCACAGGGAGGAATCCCACAGGGAGGAATCCCACAGGGAGGAATCCCACAGGGAGGAATCCCACAGGGAGGAATCCCACAGGGCAGGAATCCCACGGGCAGGAATCCCACAGGGAGGAATCCCACAGGGAGGAATCCCACAGGGAGGAATCCCACGGGCAGGAATCCCACAGGGAGGAATCCCACGGGCAGGAATCCCACAGGGAGGAATCCCATGGGGAGGAATCCCACAGGGAGGAATCCCACAGGCAGGAATCCCACAGGGAGAATCCCACAGGAAGGAATCCCACAGGGCAGGAATCCCACGGGCAGGAATCCCACAGGGAGGAATCCCACAGGGAGGAATCCCACAGGGAGGAATCCCGGAATCCCATAGGGAGGAATCCCACAGGGAGGAATCCCACAGGGCAGGAATCCCACAGGGAGGAATCCCACAGGCAGGAATCCCACAGGGCAGGAATCCCACAGGCAGGAATCCCACAGGGAGGAATCCCATGGGGAGGAATCCCACGGGGAGGAATCCCACGGGCAGGAATCCCACAGGGAGGAATCCCACGGGCAGGAATCCCACAGGGAGGAATCCCACAGGGCAGGAATCCCACAGGGAGGAATCCCACAGGGAGGAATCCCACGGGCAGGAATCCCACAGGGAGGAATCCCACAGGGCAGGAATCCCACAGGCAGGAATCCCACAGGGAGGAATCCACAGGGCAGGAATCCCACAGGGAGGAATCCAATGGGCAGGAATCCCACAGGGAGGAATCCCACAGGGAGGAATCCCACAGGGCAGGAATCCCACGGGGAGGAATCCCACAGGGAGGAATCCCACAGGGAGGAATCCCACAGGGAGGAATCCCACGGGGAGGAATCCCACAGGGAGGAATCCCACAGGGAGGAATCCCACAGGGCAGGAATCCCACAGGGCAGGAATCCCATGGGGAGGAATCCCACAGGGAGGAATCCCGGGCTCCCCATCCCCATCCCACATTCCCAGGGCTGCCTCCAGCATTCCCGTTGTTTGTTTGGGAATTGCTGGGCCGGGACGGGCTCCGGGCGTCTCCCGGCTCGGGGCCGGTCGGGACTCGCTCGGCTCCGGGCACGCGGAGCCTTCCCGGGCTGGGATCCCAACAAACCGGCCCGGCCGGAGCCGCTGCCAGCCCGGCACGCCCGGCCCCGGGGATCCCACGGGAAATCCTGTGGGAATGGGGCTGGATCCCACAGGGAATGGTGCTGGATCTACAGGGAATGGTTCTGATCCCACAGGGAATGGTTCTGGATCCCACAGGGAATGGTTCTGGATCCTGTGGGAATGGTTCTGGATCCTGTGGGAATGGTGCTGGATCTACAGGGAATGGTTCTGATCCTACAGGGAATGGTGCTGGATCTACAGGGAATGGTTCTGGATCCCCCAGAGAATGGTCCTGGATCTACAGGGAATGGTTCTGGATCTACAGGGAATGGTCCAAATCCCACAGGGAATGGTCCCAATCCCACAGGGAATGGTCCTGATCCCACAGGGAATGGTCCTGGATCCTACAGGGAATGGTTCTGGATCTACAGGGAATGGTCCCAATCCCACAGGGAATGGTCCTGATCCCACAGGGAATGGTCCTGATCCTACAGGGAATGGTTCTGGATCCCACAGGGAATGGTTCTGGAGATCCTGCAGGGAATGGTCCCAGAGATCCCACAGGGAATGGTTCTGGATCCTACAGGGAATGGTCCCAATCCCACAGGGAATGGTTCTGATCCTACAGGGAATGGTTCTGGATCCTGTGGGAATGGTCCTGGATCCCACAGGGAATGGTTCTGATCCTACAGGGAATGGTCCTGATCCCACAGGGAATGGTTCTGGAGATCCCACAGGGAATGGTCCCAATCCCACAGGGAATGGTCCTGGATCTACAGGGAATGGTTCTGGAGATCCTGCAGGGAATGGTTCTGATCCTACAGGGAATGATCCAGATCCTGCAGGGAATGGTCCCAATCCCACAGGGAATGGTCCCAGAGATCCCACAGGGAATGGACCTGATCCTACAGGGAATGATCCTGAATCCTACAGGGAATGGTTCTGATCCTACAGGGAATGGTCCTGATCCTACAGGGAATGGTTCTGGATCTACAGGGAATGGTTCTGGATCCCACAGGGAATGGTCCTGGATCTACAGGGAATGGTTCTGGATCCCAACAAACCGGCCCGGCCGGAGCCGCTGCCAGCCCGGCACGCCCGGGCCTGGGGATCCCACGGGAAATCCTGTGGGAATGGGGCTGGATCCCACAGGGAATGGTTCTGATCCTACAGGGAATGGTTCTGATCCTACAGGGAATGGTTCTGATCCCACAGGGAATGGTTCTGGATCTACAGGGAATGGTTCTGGATATCCCACAGGGAATGGTTCTGATCCCACAGGGAATGGTCCTGGATCCCACAGGGAATGGTTCTGATCCTACAGGGAATGGTTCTGATCCCACAGGGAATGGTTCTGATCCCACAGGGAATGGTTCTGGATCTACAGGGAATGGTTCTGATCCTACAGGGAATGGTTCTGGATCCTGTGGGAATGGTCCTGGATCTACAGGGAACAATCCTGGAGATCCCACAGGGAACAGTCCTGGATTCCACAGGGAATGATCCCAATCCCGCAGGGAATGGTCCCAATCCCACAGGGAATGGTTCTGGATATCCCACAGGGAATGGTCCCAGAGATCCAGCAGGGAATGACCCCAGATCCCACAAGGAACAGTCCCAATTCCACAGGGAATGATCCCAATCCTGCAGGGAATGGTTCCAATCCCACAGGGAATGATCCTGGATCCCACAGGGAATGATCCCAATCCCACAGGGAATGATCCCAGAGATCCCACAGGGAACGATCCCAATCCCGCAGGGTTTTGGGTCAAGTTCAAAGGGTTTGAATCATGGTTAAACCCCCTCAAAATCCCGATTTTGGCCTAAAAGGGGCCCTCGGGTGTCAGATCCCAGTGGATCCCAGCGGATCCCAGCTGGGCTCACCCTCGGCGCCGATGGAGACGAGCTTGACGCCCTTGCTGGCGATGAAATCCAGGGCCTTGTTGACGTTGTTGATCTTGTGCACCCTCATCTTGCCCCGCTCGGGCTTCGGGAGCCGCTCCCCTGCAACGGGATTGGGGGCAGGGTTAAATCATCTGGGTCGGGTTAATTAATCTGGGTCAGGGTTAAATAATCTGGGTCAGGGTTAATTAATCTGGGTCAGGGTTAAAGGGTGTTGGGTCAGGGTTGGAGGGTTTGGGTCAGGGTTAAATAATCTGGGTCAGGGTTAATTAATCTGGGTCAGGGTTGGAGGGTTTGGGTCAGACCTAAATAATCTGGGTCAGGGTTAAATAATCTGGGTCAGGATTAATTAATCTGGGTCGGGGTTAATTAATCTGGGTCAGGATTAAATAATCTGGGTCAGGGTTAAATAGTTTGGGTCAGGGTTAAAGGGTTTGGGTCAGGATTAAATAACCTGGGTCAGGGTTAATTAATCTGGGTCAGGGTTAATTAATCTGGGTCAGGGTTAAATAATCTGGGTCAGGGTTAAATAATCTGGGTCAGGATTAAATAATCTGGGTCAGGGTTAAATAATCTGGGTCAGGGTTAAATAATCTGGGTCAGGGTTAATTAATCTGGGTCAGGGTTAAATAATCTGGGTCAGGGTTGGAGAGTTTGGGTCAGGGTTAAAGGGTTTGGATCAAGTTTAAAGGTGTTTGGGGAGGTTTCAGTACTTTGGGCCCAGTTTGAGGGTTTTGGGGCCCAGTTTAAGGATTCTGGGCCCAGTTTGGGTTTTTTTGACCCAGTTTAAGGATTTTGGGCCCAGTTGGGGGATTCTGGGCCCAGTTTGAAGATTCTGAGCTCAGTTTGGGGTTTGTTGGCCCAGTTTAAGGATTTTTAGCCCAGTTTGAGAATTCTGGTCCCAGTTTGGGGCATTTTGGACTCAGTTTGGGGTTTTTTGGGCCCACTTTAAGGATTTTGGTCCCAGTTTGGGGGGTTTTGGGCTGAATTTGGAGGTTTTGGGGCCCAGTTTAGGGATTTTGGTCCCAGTTTGGGGCATTTTGGACTCAGTTTGGGGTTTTTTTGGGCCCAGTTTAAGGATTTTGGGCCCAGTTTGAGAATTCTGGTCCCAGTTTGGGACATTTTGGACTCAGTTTGGGTTTTTTGGGCCCAGTTTAAGGATTTTGGTCCCAGTCTGGGGGGGTTTGGGCTGAATTTGGGGTTTTTTGGACCCAGTTGAAGGATTTTGAGCCCAGTTTAAGGATTTTGGTCCCAGTTGGGGGGTTTTGGGCTGAATTTGGAGGTTTTGGGGCCCAGTTTAGGGATTTTGGTCGCAGTTTGGGGGGGTTTGGGCTGAATTTGGGGTTTTTTGGACCCAGTTGAAGGATTTTGAGCCCAGTTGAGGGATTTTGGTCGCAGTTTGAGGATCCTGAGCTGGGGCCTGACCTGAGATGACCTCGAGCAGCAGCATCAGTTTGAGCCCGTCCCGGAAATCCTCGTCGATGTTCTCGATCTGCGTGCCCGCCTTGCGCAGGTGGGAATTGCACCAGGCCGTGAACGTCTGCGGGACAGCGGCGGGGTCAGGGCTCGGGGGGCTCAGGGGTTTGGGGGGACCCCCGGGTTTGGGGGCACCCCCAGGGTTTGGGGGGCTCCGGGGGTCTGGGGGGCTCCAGGGGTTTGGGGGGATCTCTGGGGTCAGTGGGGACCCCCAGGGTTTGGGGGGCTCCGGGGGTTTGGGGGGGCTCCAGGGGTCTGGGGGGACCCCCAGGGTTTGGGGGGATCTCTGGGGTCAGTGGGGACCCCAGGGTTTGGGGGGACCCCCGGGTTTGGGGGGATCTCTGGGGTCAGTGGGGACCCCCAGGGTTTGGGGGGACCCCCGGGTTTGGGGGGCTCTGGGGGTCTGGGGGGCTCCAGGGTTTGGGGGGACCCCCAGGGTTTGGGGGGATCTCTGGGGTCAGTGGGGACCTCCAGGGTTTGGGGGGAAAATGGGGAATTGGGGGCCTGGGGATTCCTCATCCCAGCAGGAACGATCCCATTGGGAATGATCCCATTGGGAATGATCCCATTGGGAATGACCCCATTGGGAATGATCCCACTGGGAATGATCCCATTGGGAATGATCCCATTGATCCCTCTGGGAATGACCCCACTGGGAATGATCCCATTGATCCCACTGGGAATGATCCCATTGGGAATGATCCCATTGGGAATGATCCCATTGATCCCACTGGGAATGATCCCATTGATCCCACTGGGAATGATCCCATTGGGAATGATCCCATTGATCCCACTGGGAATGATCCCACTGGGAATGATCCCATTGATCCCACTGGGAATGATCCCATTGGGAATGGTCCCACTGATCCTACTGGGAATGATCCCACTGGGAATGATCCCACTGATCCCATTGGGAATGAACCCATTGATCCCTCTGGAAATGATCCCACTGGGAATGATCCCATTGATCCCACTGGGAATGACCCCACTGGGAATGATCCCATTGACCCCACTGGGAATGATCCCATTGGGAATGATCCCATTGATCCCATTGGGAATGATCCCATTGATCCCTCTGGGAATGATCCCATTGGGAATGATCCCATTGATCCCTCTGGGAATGATCCCATTGATCCCACTGGGAATGACCACATTGGGAATGATCCCATTGATCCCACTGGGAATGATCCCATTGATCCCACTGGGAATGATCCCATTGGGAATGATCCCATTGATCCCACTGGGAATGATCCCATTGGGAATGATCCCATTGATCCCACTGGGAATGATCCCATTGATCCCACTGGGAATGATCCCATTGATCCCATTGGGAATGATCCCATTGATCCCACTGGGAATGACCCCATTGATCCCATTGGGAATGATCCCATTGATCCAAGCAGAAATGATCCCATTGATCCCACTGGGAATGACCCCACTGATCCCATCAGGAATGACCCCAGGTTACTGACCCCACTGACCCCATTATGAATGACCCTGGTTTATTGATCCCATCAGCAATGACTCAGTTATTGACCCCACAGCAATGACCCTGGGCTATTGACCCCACTGACCCCACAGCAATGACCCCACTGACCCCACAGCAATGACCCCACTGACCCCACAGCAATGACCCCGGGTTATTGACCCCATTGACCCCACAGCAATGACCCCACTGACCCCACAGCAATGACCCCGGGTTATTGACCCCACTGACCCCACAGCAATGACCCCACTGACCCCACAGCAATGACCCCGGGTTATTGACCCCACTGACCCCACAGCAATGACCCCACTGACCCCACAGCAATGACCCCACTGACCCCACAGCAATGACCCCAAACCTTCCCTCCCCGGGAACGCCCAAGCCCACAGGCCCAGCTCCAGTTATGGAGGAACCGGGACAGCCCCACCCCAAACTCTCCTTCTGGGGCCGCACTGTGGGGTCAGGAACCGGCTCTGAGCCCGAGACCCAACCCCAAACCCAGCAGGAAACTCAATCTGATCCCCTGGGTGTGGGAACGGCCGGGATCCTGCAGGATTCCCAGGAACAGCCCGGATCCTGCAGGATTCCCGGGAATATCCCAGATCCTGCAGGATTCCTGGGAACCGGCTCCGACCCCGGGACCCAACCCCAAACCCAGCAGGAAACTCAATCTGATCCCCTGGGTGTGGGAACGGCCGGGATCCCGCAGGATTCCCGGGAACATCCCGGATCCCGCAGGATTCCCGGGACCATCCCAGATCCCGCAGGATTCCCAGGAATATCCCGGATCCCGCAGGATTCCCGGGCCCATCCCGGATCCCGCAGGATTCCCAGGAATATCCCAGATCCCGCAGGATTCCCGGGAACATCCCAGATCCCGCAGGATTCCCGGGAACATCCCAGATCCCGCAGGATTCCCGGGACCATCCCAGATCCCGCAGGATTCCCGTGCCCATCCCGCTCCGGGGCGGCTCCGGGATCGCCCTGGATGTGGGAATATCCCAGATCCCGCAGGATTCCCAGGCCCATCCCAGATTCCCGCAGGATTCCCAGGAACACCCCAGCTCTGGGGCGGCTCCGGGCTCGCCCTGCGCTCGGGGCGGCTCCGGGCGGTGCCGGGACTTTGGCCGGTGCCAGCTCTGAACATGCCAGAGCCGGGCGTGGCCGGGCGTGGCCGGCGGGCACCGACACGCACGGGGCACTGAGTCAGCTGGGCATGGAGAGGGATCCCAGAAAAATCCCATAAAAATCCCACAGAAATCCCATTCTGGGATCCCATTCACCAACACGCACGGGGCACTGAGTCAGCTGGGTATGGGAGATACCAGAAAAAATCCCATAAAAATCCCATAACAATCCCACAAAAATCCCATTCTGAGATCCCATTCACCGACACACACGGGGCACTGAGTCACACTGGGCATGGAGAGGGAGATACTGGAAAAAATCCCATAACAATCCCACAGAAATCCCATAAAAATCCCACAGAAATCCCATTCACCGACACGCACGGGGCACTGAGTCAGCTGGGCATGGAGATACTGGAAAAAATCCCATTAAAATCCCACAAAAATCCCACAGAAATCCCATTCACCAACAGGAACGGGGCACTGAGAGATCCCGGAAAAATCCCACAGAAATCCCATAAAAATCCCACAGAAATCCCACAGAAATCCCATAAAAATCCCATAAAAATCCCATAACAATCCCACAGAAATCCCATAAAAATCCCATTCTGAGATCCCATTCACCAACACGCACGGGGCACTGAGAGATTCCAGAAAAACCCCACAGAAATCCCATAAAAATCCCATTCACCGCACAGGGCACTGAGTCAGCTGGGCATGGAGAGGGAGATACTGGAAAAAATCCCATAAAAATCCCACAGAAATCCCACAAAAATCCCACAGAAATCCCACAGAAATCCCATTCACCGACACGCACGGGGCACTGAGTCAGCTGGGCATGGAGAGAGATCCCAGAAAAATCCCACAGAAATCCCACAAAAATCCCATTCACCGCACGGGGCACTGAGTCACAGCGGGCATGGAGAGAGATCCCAGAAAAATCCCATAACAATCCCACAGAAATCCCATTCACCGACACGCACGGGGCACTGAGTCAGCTGGGCATGGAGAGGGAGATACTGGAAAAAATCCCATAACAATCCCACAGAAATCCCATAAAAATCCCATTGTGGGATCCCATTCACCGACATGCACAGGGCACTGAGTCACACTGGGCATGGAGAGGGAGAGACTGGAAAAATCCCATAACAATCCCACAGAAATCCCATTATGGGATCCCATTCACCAACACGCACAGGGCACTGAGTCAGCTGGGCATGGAGATACTGGAAAAAATCCCACAAAAATCCCACAGAAATCCCATAAAAATCCCACAGAAATCCCATTCACCAACAGGAACGGGGCACTGAGAGATCCTGGAAAAATCCCACAGAAATCCCATAAAAATCCCATTGTGGGATCCCATTCACTGACACGCACGGGGCATTGAGAGATTCCAGAAAAACCCCACAGAAATCCCATAAAAATCCCATAAAAATCCCATTCACCGCACGGGGCACTGAGTCACTGGGCATGGAGAGGGAGATACTGGAAAAAAATCCCACAGAAATCCCACAGAAATCCCACAGAAATCCCACAGAAATCCCATAAAAATCCCACAGAAATCCCATAAAAATCCCATAACAATCCCACAGAAATCCCATAACAATCCCACAGAAATCCCATAAAAATCCCATAACAATCCCACAGAAATCCCATAACAATCCCACAGAAATCCCATTCACCAACAGGAACAGGGCACTGAGTCAGCTGGGCATGGAGAGAGATCCCAGAAAAATCCCAGTATGGGATCCCATTCACTGACACACACGGGGCACTGAGAGATTCCAGAAAAACCCCACAGAAATCCCATAAAAATCCCACAGAAATCCCATTCACTGACACGCACGGGGCACTGAGTCAGCTGGGCATGGAGAGGGAGATACTGGAAACAATCCCATAACAATCCCACAGAAATCCCACAGAAATCCCATAAAAATCCCATAAAAATCCCACAGAAATCCCACAGAAATCCCATAAAAATCCCACAGAAATCCCATAAAAATCCCACAGAAATCCCATAAAAATCCCACAAAAATCCCACAAATAATCCCACAGAAATCCCATAAAAATCCCATAAAAATCCCACAGAAATCCCATTCACCGACACGCACGGGGCACTGAGAGATCCTGGAAAAATCCCACAGAAATCCCATAAAAATCCCACAGAAATCCCATAAAAATCCCACAAAAATCCCATTCTGAGATCCCATTCACCGACACGCACGGGGCACTGAGTCAGCTGGGAATAAAATCCAGGATCAAATCTGGAATAAAATCTGGAATAAATCTGGGATGAAATTCAGGATAAAATAAAATCCAGGATAAAATCTGGGATAAAATAAAATTTGGGATAAAATCCGGGATAAAATCCAGGATAAATCTGGGATAAATCTGGGATAAAATCCAGGATCAAACCTGGAATAAAATCTGGAATAAATCTGGGATAAAATCCAGGATAAAATAAAACCCAGGATAAAATAAAAGGCAGGATAAAATCCGGGATAAATCCAGAATAAAATAAAATCCAGGATTAAATCTGGGATTAAATCCGGGATAAAATCTGGGATAAAATCCAGGATAAATCTGGGATAAAATGTGGAATAAATGCAGGATAAATCTGGGATAAATTCAGGATAAAATCTGGGATAAAATCCAGGATAAATCTGGGATAAATCTGGGATAAAATCCAGAATAAAATCTGGGATCAATCTGGAATAAAATCCAAGATAAAATCCAGGAATAAAATAAAATCCGGGATAAAATCCAGGAATAAAATCTGGAATAAATTCTGGGATAAATCTGGGATAAATCCAGGATAAAATCCAGAATAAAATCTGGAATAAAACCTGGGATAAAATCTGGAATAAATCCAGGATAAAATAAAATCCAGGATAAAATCTGGGATAAAATCCAGGAATAAAATCCTGGATAAAATCAGGAAACGATAAATCGGATAAAATCGAATAAATCCTGGATAAAATAAAATCGATACATCTGGGATAAAATCGGATAAAATCCAGGAAAATAATATCCGGATAAAATAAAACGATAAAAAAAATCCAGGATAAATCGGGATAAGAATCTGGAAAAGAATAAATCCTGAATCGGAAAAAATCATGGAAAACAGAATTAAACTGGGATAACGTAGGAAATAATAAATCCTACGGAAGGGGGAATGAAATGGAATCAAAATCCTGGAATAAAAATCTGGGATAATCAAAATCGGGAATATCGGGATATTAAATCCATGGGAAATGGAATAAATCAATCCGGGAATTGGAAAATCGGGAAAATCAAAATCCGGAATCTGGGAAATGGGAATAAATCAAAAATCCGGAATTGGGAAAATGGGAAAAATCAAAATCCGGGAATGGGGAAATGGGAATAATAAAATCGGGAATTGGGGAAAATGGGAATAAATCCAAATCCGGAGAATTGGGAAAATGGGAATAAATCAAAAATCCGGGAATTGGGAAAAATGGGAATAAATCAAAAATCCGGGAATTGGGAAAATGGGAATAAATCAAAAATCCTGGGAATTGGGAAAATGGGAATAAATCCCAAATCCCGGGAATTGGGGAAAATGGGAATAAATCAAAAATCCGGGAATTGGGAAAATGGGAATAAATCAAAAATCCGGGAATTGGGGAAAATGGGAATAACAAATCCTGGAATTGGAAATGGAATAATCCTGGGAATTGGGGAAAATGGGAATAAATCAAAAATCCGGGATTGGGGAAAATGGGAATAAATCCCAAATCCTGGGAATTGGGAAAATGGGAATAAATCAAAAATCCGGGAATTGGGAAAATGGGAATAAATCCCAAACCCCGGGAATTGGGAAAATGGGAATAAATCAAAAATCCCGGTGGAAATGGATAAATCAATCCGGGAATGGAAAATGGGAATAAATCAAAATCCGGGAATTGGGGAAAATGGGAATAAATCCCAAATCCGGGAATTGGGAAAATGGGAATAAATCAAAAATCCGGAATTGGGAAAATGGGAATAAATCAAATCCGGGAATGGAAATGGAATAAATCAAAATCGGGAATTGGGAAAATGGGAATAAATCAAAAATCCCGGGAATTGGGAAAATGGGAATAAATCCCAAACCCCGGGAATTGGGGAAATGGGAATAAATCCTGGGAATTGGGGAAAATGAGAATAAATCCCAAAGCCCGGGAATTGGGGAAAATGGGAATAAATCCCAAATCCTGGGAATTGGGGAAAATGGGAATAAATCCCAAATCCCAGGAATTGGGAAAATGGGAATAAATCAAAAATCCCGGGATTGGGAAAATGGGAATAAATCCCAAATCCTGGGAATTGGGGAAATGGGAATAAATCAAAAATCCTGGGAATTGGGGAAATGGGAATCAAACTGGAATTGGAAAATGGGATAATCCAAATCCTGGGAATTGGAAAATGGAAAATCAATCGGATTGGAAATGGAAAATCAAATCCGGAATTGGGAAAATGGGAATAAATCATCCGGGAATTGGGAATGGGAAAAAAATGGGAATGAATGAATCAAATAAAATCCGGGATTGGGGAAAATGGGAATAAATCAAAAATCCCTGGGAATTGGGGGAAAATGGGAATAAATCAAAAATCCCGGAATTGGGGAAATGGGAATAAATCAAAAATCCCGGGATTGGGGAAAATGGGAATAAATCAAAAATCCGGGAATTGGGGAAAATGGGAATAAATCAAAAATCCCGGGAATTGGGGAAAATGGGAATAAATCCCAAATCCTGGGAATTGGGAAAATGGGAATAAATCAAAAATCCGGGAATTGGGGAAAATGGGAATAAATCAAAAATCCGGGAATTGGGGAAAATGGGAATAAATCCCAAATCCTGGGAATTGGGAAAATGGGAATAAATCCTAAATCCCGGGAATTGGGGAAAATGGGAATAAATCAAAAATCCGGGAATTGGGGAAAATGGGAATAAATCAAAAATCCCGGGAATTGGGGAAAATGGGAATAAATCAAAAATCCGGGAATTGGGGAAAATGGGAATAAATCCCAAATCCTGGGAATTGGGGAAAATGGGAATAAATCAAAAATCCTGGGAATTGGGGAAAATGGGAATAAATCAAAAATCCCGGGAATTGGGAAAATGGGAATAAATCAAAAATCCTGGGAATTGGGAAAATGGGAATAAATCCCAAACCCTGGGAATTGGGGAAAATGGGAATGGGGATTCAATCAAAATCCTGGGAATTCGGGGATGGGAAATAGGAATTAAATTAAAATCTTGGGAATTTGGGGATGGAAATAGGAATTAAATTAAAATCTTGGGAATTTGGGATGGAAATGGGGATTAAATAAAAAATCCCGGGATTGGGTTGGAAAAGGGATCCCAAATATCGGGAATTCAAGCTGGAAAATTCACATTCCTCCCTATTTTCCATCATTTTTTTCCCTAAAACTTGGGAATTTTAGGGCTAGAAAATGCATTTTCCTCCCTATTTTCCTCTTTTTTTCCCCCAAAACTCCCCCAAAATATCCCTAAAAAATCCCCCCAAAAAACCCCCCAAAAAACCCCAAAAAATCCCCAAAAAATCCCCGAAAATCCCCCAAAAAAACCCAAAAAATCCCCAAAAATCCCAAAAAAATCCCAAAAAAATCCCAAAAATCCCTCTAAAAATCCCCAAAAAATTCCCTGAAAAAATCCCCCAAAAACCCCAAAAATTCCCCCAAAAAAATCCCCAAAAAATCCCAAAAAAATCCCCAAAATCCCCAAAATCCCTCAAAAAATCCCTCAAAAAATCCCCCAAAAAATCCCAAAAAAATCCCAAAAAATCCCCAAAATCCCAACCCGGAGTCACCGCCGAGGCCTCGTTAGGGCAGGAGGGAATTGGCTCCCAAATTCCAAATTCAATTGAGGCAGAGCTGAAAGAAAATTCCAGAGGGAATCAAAAACTCATCCAGGCGTTCCCCGGGCTCGTTAGCGGCGCTTAATTAACGGCATTTGCATCATTTGCATAATTAACATCATTAATGAGGCGTCCGTTTGTCCGAGGAGAGGAAAAGGAGGAAAAATGACCCAAAAATCCCAATGAGAAATCTGAAAAAAAGGGGAAAAAACAGAGAAAGTGATGGAAAAATGAGGAAAAATCAACCAGAAATCAGAAAAATGAGGGAAAAAAGTGGGAAAAGTTATTGAAATATGGGGGAAATGAGGAAAAATTGAGGGAAAATGAGGAAAAATTGAGGAAATGAGGAAAATTGGGGAAAAATGAGTAAAATTTGAGGGGAAAGATTGATAAAAATTAGGAAAAAATGATGAAAATTTGGGAAAAATGAGGGAAAAATGAGGGAAAAATGAGGATTTTGGGGGGGTTTTGTCCCATCCCTGTCACCCTCAGCACATCCTGGGTTTTCCTCTCTGCCTGGAATTCTTTTGTGATTTTTTAAAATATTTTCTGTTGGTGTTTTTTTGGATTTTTTTGCTGTTTTTCTGGATATTTTCTGTTGGCTTTTTGGGAATTTTTTAGGGGGGTTTTTTGGATGTTTTTGCTGGGGTTTTTTGTGTTTTTTGGATGTTTTCGCTTTAGATTTTTTTAATGTTTTTCCTGTTGTTTTTCTGGATGTTTTTGTGCTAATTTTCTGGATGTTTTTGCTGTTATTTTTTGGGTGGTTTTTTATATTTTTCCTGTTGTTTTTCTGGATATTTTTGCTGTTATTTTTCTGTATTTTTTGCATATTTCCTGTTGTTTTCTGGATGTTTTTGCTGCTATTTTTGGGTGGTTTTTTACATTTTTCCTGCTGTTTTTCTGGACATTTTTCCTGTCGTTTTTCTGGATATTTTTGCTGTTATTTTTTTGCATTTTTTGCATATTTCCTGTTGTTTTTCTGGATGTTTTTGCTGTTATTTTTTTAGATTTTTTGCATATTTCCTGTTGTTTTCTGGATGTTTTTGCTGTTATTTTTCTGTGTTTTTTTACATTTTTCCTGTTGTTTCTCTGGATATTTTTGCTGTTATTTTTTTGCATTTTTTGCATATTTCCCGTTGTTTTTCTGGATATTTTTGCCGTTATTTTTCTGTGGTTTTTGCATATTTCCTGTTGTTTTTTGGATGTTTTTGTTGTTTTCTGGATGTCTTTGCTGTTATTTTTTGGGTGGTTTTTTATGTTTTTCCTGCTGTTTTTCTGGACATTTTTGCTGTTATTTTTCTGTGTTTTTTGCATATTTGCTGTTGTTTTTCTGGATGTTTTTGCTGTTATTTTTTGGGTGTTTTTTTATATTTTTCCTGTTGTTTTTCTGGATATTTTTGCTGTTATTTTCTTGCATTTTTTGCACATTTCCCGTTGTTTTTTGGATGTTTTTGTTGTTTTCTGGATGTTTCTGTCGCTCTCTGCATCGGCCGCTCCCGGGGGAGGCCGAGCTCGGAATTCTCCTCATTCTTTGCCCTTTTTCGGGAAAAACGCGGAGATTCCGGCCGGGTCCCTCACACTGGGTGGATTTGGGGTTTTTTGGGGGTTTTTTTGGGGGTTTTTTGGGGTTTTTTGGGGGTTTTTTGGGTGTTTTTGGTGCCCAGGTGGGGCAGGGCGTGCCCGCATTCCAGGCGGGATCAGCGGCCCCGCCCCGATGGGGGAGCGGCGGCAACGCCCAAAATTCACCAAAATTCATCCAAAAATTCACCAAAATTCATCCAAAAATTCATTAAAAATTAATCTAAAATTCACCCAAAAATTCATAAAAAATTCATCCAAAATTCATAAAAAAATTCATCAAAAATTCACCCAAAATTCATCCAAAATTCATCAAAAATTCATCCAAAATTCACCTAAAATTCACCCAAAAAAATCATCAAAAATTCACCCAAAAATTCATCAAAAATTCACCCAAAATTCACCAAAAATTCATCCAAAATTCACCAAAAATTCATCAAAAATTCATCCAAAATTCACCCAAAATTTATTCAAAATTCACCCAAAAATTCATCCAAAAATTCACCCAAAATTAATCAAAAACTCACCCAAAATTCACCCAAAAATTCATCAAAAATTCATCAAAAATTCATCAAAAATTCAGCCAAAAATTCATTAAAAAATCCAGTCAAAATTCATCAAAAATTCACCAAAAATTCATCAAAAATTCACCCAAAAATTCATCAAAAATTCAGCCAGAATTCATCAAAAATTCATCCAAAATTCATCCAAAATTCATCCAAAATTCATAAAAATTTCACCCAAAATTCATCAAAAATTAATCCAAAAATTCACCAAAATTTCACCAAAAATTCATAAAAATTTCACCCAAAATTTCATCCAAAATTAATCCAAAATTCACCCAAAAATTATTCAAAATTCACCCAAAAATTCATCCAAAAATTCATCCAAAAATTCATCCAAAAATTCATCCAAAAATTCATCAAAAATTCACCCAAAATTCATCCAAAATCCACCCAAAATTAACCAAAAAATTCATCCAAAATTCACCCAAAAACTCATCCAAAAATTGGATTTTAGGAGATTTCCAGGCCAGAAAAACTTTCCTGTGTTTTATTCTGGGATTTCTTGCCCTAAAATCGCTGCTGGTGACAGGATGGGCTGAGATTGAGGGGGGAAAGGAGCTGGAAATGGCCCAAAAATGGGAAAAAAGAGAAATAAACCCAAAATGAGGAGCAGGGAAAGGAACTGGAAATGGCCCAAAAAACACCTGAAATTCCTGGGGTTTTATGGAAAGAAAAATGCCTGGATAGGGCAAAAATTTCAAGGTTTTTATGGGAGGAAAAACAACTGGATAGGGCAAAATTCCTGGAGGAAAAACACCTGGATAGGGCAAAAAATCCTATTTTTTTATGGAAAGAAAAACAACTGTATAGGGCAAAAATTTCTGGGGTTTATGGGAGGAAAAACACCTGGTTAGGGCAAAAATTCCTGGAAGAAAAAATACTTGTTTGGGGCAAAAAATACTGAGTTTTTATGGAAAGAAAAATAACTGTATAGGGCAAAAAATACTGGGTTTTATAGGAGGAAAAACACCTGGATAGGGCAAAAATTCCTGGGTTTTTATGGGAGGAAAAACACCTGGATAGGGCAAAAATTCCTGGGTTTTTATGGGAGGAAAAACACCTGGATAGGGCAGAATTCCTGGAGGAAAACCACTTGGAAAAGGGCAAAAAATTCAGGGTTTTTATAGGAGGAAAAACACCTGTAAAGGGCAAAAATGCCTGGAGGAAAAAGACCTGGTTAGGGCAAAAATTCCTGAGTTCTTATGGAAAGAAAAACAACTGTAAAGGGCAAAAATTGCTGGAGGAAAAGCACCTGAAATTCTGGGTTTTTGGTGGGTTTGGGGAGGAAGGGAAAGAAGGAAAAGAAGGAAAGGAAGGAAAGGACAGACAGACGGACAGACCTGAAAAACACCTGAAATTCTGGGTTTGCTGGTGGGTTTGGGGAGGAAAGGAAGGAAAGGACGGACAGACGGACAGACCTGAAATTCTGGGTTTGCTGGTGGGTTTGGGGAGGAATGAAAGGAAGGAAAGGAAGGAAGGAAAGAAAGGAAAGGAAGGACAGATGGACAGACCTGGAAAACACCTGAAATTCTGGGGTTTTGGTGGATTTGGGGTTGAAGGAAAGGAAAGGAAGGAAAGGAAGGAAAGGAAGGAAGGAAAGGAAAGGACAGACAGACGGACAGACCTGAAAAACACCTGAAATTCTGGGTTTTTGGTGGGTTTGGGGAGGAAGGAAAGACAGACAGACGGACAGACCTGAAAAGCACCTGAAATTCTGGGGTTTTGGTGGGTTTGGGGAGGAAGGAAAGGACAGACAGACGGACAGACCTGAAATTCTGGGTTTGCTGGTGGGTTTGGGGAGGACAGAAAGGAAGGAAAGGAAGGACAGACAGACAGACCTGAAAACCACCTGAAATTCTGGGTTTTTTGGTGGGTTTGGGGAGGAAGGAAAGGAAGGAAAGGACAGACAGACGGACAGACCTGAAAAGCACCTGAAATTCTGGGTTTTTGGTGGGTTTGGGCAGGAAGGAAGGGAAGGAAGAAGGAAGGAAGGAAAGGAAGGAAAGGAAAGGAAGGAAAGGAAGGAAAGGAAGGAAAGGAAGGAAGGGAAGGAAGGAAAGGAAGGAAAGGAAGGAAAGGAAGGAAAGGAAGGAAGGGAAGGAAAGGAAGGAGGAAGGAAAGGAAGGAAAGGACAGACAGACGGACAGACCTGAAAAGCACCTGAAATTCTGGGTTTGCTGGTGGGTTTGGGCAGGAAGGACGGACAGACAGACAGACAGACGGACAGACCTGAAAAACACCTGAAATTCTGGGGTTTTGGTGGGTTTGGGGAGGAAGGAAAGGAAGGAAAGGACAGACAGACGGACAGACCTGAAATTCTGGGTTTTTGGTGGGTTTGGGGAGGAAGGAAAGGAAGGAAAGGAAGGAAAGGAAGGAAAGGAAGGAAAGGAAGGAAAGGAAGGAAAGGAAGGAAAGGATAGACAGACGGAGAGACCTGAAAAGCACCTGAAATTCTGGGTTTTGGTGGGTTTGGGGAGGAAGAAAGGAAGGAAGGACGGACAGACGGACAGACCTGAAAAGCACTGAATTCTGGTTTGGTGGGTTGGGAGGAGGAAAGACAGACAGACAGACAGACAGACAGACAGACAGACGGACGGACGGACGCTGCAGGGCCCGCGTTCCGCTCTCCCGCATCGTTGGAATTCCAGAGAATTCCAGAGGCGAATCCTCCCCATCCCCACCCCAGGGAGGCTTTGGGACGCTCGGAATTCCAGCGCTGGGAAAGCGAATTCCAAATGAATGCCCAAAAACCAGGAGGAGGGATTTGGACAATCCCAAAATTCCGCTCGTTAATTAACACCTAATTAACCCCCGGGGCACAGCTCGGCCATGCTCCGGCATTGCCGGGAATTCAGCACCAAATCCTGAGAAAAATTCGCATTTTGGGCAAAGGAGAAGCAACAGGAAACGTGGGAAGCGCCGGGAATGCAGGAGGAGGAGGAAGAGGAGGAGGAAGAGGAGGAGGAAGCTCACGCCGCGCTTCCTGTGCCAAAAATAATCGAACTTAGCCCGGGTTTTTGTGGGAAAAACCTGGAAACCGCAGGGAAGCACGGCAATGTCAGGGATCCCCAAAATGTCCCAACACTGAGGGGATTCACCCCAAAACTGAGGGGATTCACCCCAAATTCAGCCCCAACACTGAGGGGATTCACCCCAAAACTGAGGGGATTCACCCCAAATTCAGCCCCAAAACTGAGGGGATTCACCCCAAATTCAGCCCCAAAACTGAGGGGATTCACCCCAAAATTCAGCCCCAAAACTGAGGGGATTCACCCCAAAACTGAGGGGATTCACCCCAAAACTGAGGGGATTCACCCCAAATTCAGCCCCAAAACTGAGGGGATTCACCCCAAAATTCAGCCCAAAACTGAGGGGATTCACCCCAAAACTGAGGGGATTCACCCCAAAATTCAGCCCCAGAACTGAGGGGATTCACCCCAAAACTGAGGGGATTCACCGCAAAACTGAGGGGATTCACCCCAAAATTCAGTCCCAAAACTGAGGGGATTCACCCCAAAATTCAGTCCCAAAACTGAGGGGATTCACCCCAAATTCAGCCCCAAAACTGAGGGGATTCACCCCAAAATTCAGCCCCAAAACTGAGGGGATTCACCCCAAAACTGAGGGGATTCACCCCAAAATTCAGTCCCAACACTGAGGGGATTCAGTCCCAAAACTGAGGGGATTCACCCCAAAATTCAGCCCCAACACTGAGGGGATTCACCCCAAAATTCACCCCAACACTGAGGGATTCACCCCAAAATTCAGCCCCAGAACTGAGGGGATTCACCCCAACACTGAGGGGATTCACCCCAACACTGAGGGGATTCACCCCAAAATTCAGTCCCAGAACTGAGGGGATTCACCCCAAAATTCAGTCCCAGAACTGAGGGGATTCACCCCAACACTGAGGGGATTCACCCCAAATTCAGCCCCAACACTGAGGGGATTCACCCCAAAATTCAGTCCCAGAACTGAGGGGATTCACCCCAAAACTGAGGGGATTCACCCCAAATTCACCCCAAAACTGAGGGGATTCACCCCAAAATTCAGTCCCAGAACTGATGGGATTCAGTCCCAAAACTGAGGGGATTCACCCCAAAACTGAGGGGATTCACCCCAAAACTGAGGGGATTCACCCCAAAATTCAGCCCCAACACTGAGGGGATTCACCCCAAAACTGAGGGGATTCACCCCAAATTCAGCCCCAACACTGAGGGGATTCACCCCAAATTCAGCCCCAAAACTGAGGGGATTCACCCCAAAACTGAGGGGATTCACCCCAAAATTCAGTCCCAAAACTGAGGGGATTCACCCCAAAATTCAGCCCCAACACTGAGGGGATTCACCCCAAAATTCAGCCCCAAAACTGAGGGGATTCACCCCAAATTCAGCCCCAAAACTGAGGGGATTCACCCCAAAATTCAGCCCCAAAACTGAGGGGATTCACCCCAAAACTGAGGGGATTCACCCCAAATTCAGGGGGCTCACCCCAAACCGGAGGGGATTGAACCAAAATTCAGGGATTTCCACCCAAAACGTGCAGAACTCAACACAGAATTGGGAAATTCACTCGAATTTACAGCAAAACTCGGAATTTAACCAAGGCACGGGGAGTGAACACGAAACTCAGGGAGAACTCAGGGGATGGAACCCAAAACTGAGGGAATTCACCCCAAAATGAGGGAATGGAACCACAAACTGTGGGAATGGAACCCCAAATTGAGGGAATTCACCCCAAAGTGCAGGAATGGAACCTCAAACTGTGGGAATTCATCCCAAAATGAGGGAATGGAACCCCAAATTGTGGGAATGGAACCCCAAACTGTGGGAATTCACTCCAAACTGTGGGAATGGAACCCTAAAATGCAGGAATTGACCCCAAACTGAGGGAATTCACCCCAAATCTGGGGATGGAACCCCAAACACAGGAATACACACCAAATTGAGGGAATTCACCCCAAAGTGCGGGAATGGAACCCCAAAATTCAGGAATTCTCCCCAAACCCAGGAACTCTCCCCGAGCCGAGAGTTCACCCCAAACACAGGAATACATCTCAAACTGAGGGAATTCACCCCAAACTGCCAGAACGGAACCCCAAACTTCAGGAATTGTCCCCAAACTTCAGGAATTGTCCCCAAACTTCAGGAATTCTCCCCAAGCCCAGGAACTGCCCCGAGCCGGGAGTTCACCCCAAACTGAGGGAAAGGAACCCCAAACTGCCAGAATGGAACCCCAAACTGCAGGAACGGAACCCCAAACTTCAGGAATTCTCCCCAAAGTGCAGGAATGGAACCCCAAAGTGCAGGAATGGAACCCCAAAGTGCAGGAATTCTCCCCAAACTGCAGGAATTCTCCCCCAGCACAGGAACTGCCCCGAGCCGGGAGTTCACCCCAAACTGCAGGAATGGAACCCCAAAGTGCAGGAATTCTCCCCAAAGTGCAGGAATGGAACCCCAAACTTCAGGAATGGAACCCCAAACTTCAGGAATTCTCCCCAAAGTGCAGGAATTCTCCCCAAAGTGCAGGAATGGAACCCCAAACTGCAGGAATGGAACCCCAAACTGCAGGAATTCTCCCCAAACTGCAGGAATTCTCCCCAAGCCCAGGAACTGCCCCGAGCCGGGAGTTCACCCCAAACTGCAGGAATGGAACCCCAAAGTGCAGGAATTCTCCCCAAAGCGCAGGAATTCTCCCCCAGCCCAGGAACCCTCCCCAGCCCGCAGTTCCGCCCGTCTCCAGCGATGATTAACCCGGAACCCTCCGGCGCCCGCTCGGAATTCCGGGCCGGCCCCTCCCAGTCCCGGCCGTTCCCACGCCCGAGGGTGGGCCCGGGGTTCATTTGGGGAGGGGGCGATGGGAGGGACCCCCCCGGTGTTCGCCATCTCCCGGGAAGGCGGCGGATCCCGGTGGATCCCGGTGGATCCCGGCGGATCCCAGCGATCCCCCCCTTTCCCCGGTGCCCTTTATCCCGTCCCGCCGCTCTCCGGAAGCTTCTGCAGCCGGAATTGGGGGGGAAAAACCTCCGGACACCCCCAGGGAACTGAGAAAATCCCTCGGCGTTCCCAAAATTCTGCCCTCAATCAAATACAGCACCCCAAAGTTCAGCCCTCAATCCTCAGGTGTGGTACCCCCTTCAAATACAGCGCCCCAAAGTTCAGCTCTCACTCCTCAGGTGTGATATCCCCCCTCAAACACACATCTGGGGGTCCCCGAAATTCAGCCCTCAATCCTCAGGTGTGGTAGTCCCCCCTCAAAGTTCAGCCCTCACCTCTCAGGTGTCATAATCTCCCCCAAATACAGTTCTGGGGATCCCTGAAATTCAGCCCTCAATCCTCAGGTGTGATATTCCCACCTCAAACACAGCTCTGGGAGTGCCCAAAGTTCAGCTCTCAATCCTCAGGTGTGACATTGCCCCCCAAACACAGCTCTGGGGGTCCCCAAAGTGTCCCCCTCACCCAGTTCCGGGGGTCTCTCCCCCTCTGACCCCACTCAGGGACCCCCCAAAATTCCTGATTCACCCCCAGACCCAGCTCGGACCTTCCGGGAACACCCTGAGCCCCCTCAGACCCCTCAGGGATGCCCCCAAAAGGTGCTGAGAGCCCTCAGGTGTCCCTGTCCCGGCTGGGAGCCCTCAGGGAGGCTCCTGTGCCCCTTCAGAGCCCCCCAGACCCCTCAAGGAACGCCCCAGGCCCCCCAAACCTCCCTGTCCCGGGCTGGGATCCCTCATGAATTCCCTCAGGGACACCCCCGGTCCCCGCAGGGACCCCTCAGACTGAAATCCCCTCAGAGACCTCAGGATCCCTCATGGATCCCCTCAGAGACCCCTCAAACACCCCGAAATCCCTCATGGATCCCCTCAAGAACCCCAGGATCCCTCACGGATCCCCTCAGGGGCTCCTCAAAGGAACCCCTCAGACTCGAATCTACTCAGGGACCTCAGGATCCCTCACGGATCCCCTCAGGAACCATCCAGACACCCGGAAATTCCTCACGGATCCCCTCAGGAACCCCAGGATCCCCTCATGGATCCCCTCAGACACCTCAGGATCCCTCACAGATCTCCTCAGGGACAAGATCCCTCACGGATCCCCTCAGATGTCCCAGGATCCCTCATGGATCCCCTCAGACATGCCAAGATCCCTCATGGATCCCCTCAGGGATCTCTCAGTCACTCCAAGACCCCTCAGGGACCTCTCAGATACCCCGAAATCCCTCATGGATCCCCTCAGACACCTCAGGATCCCCTCAGACACCCCAAGATCCCTCAGAGATCCCCTCAGGGACCCCTCAGACACTCCAGAATCCCTCATGGACCCCCCAGATCCCCCTGCCCCGCGCTCTGGGACCCCTCAGAGACCCCTCAAGCCCTCCAGACCCCTCAGGCTGTGAAATCTCCTCAGGGACCCCTCAGCCCCTCACGATCCCCCCTCAGTGACCCCCCCAGCTCCCCCCCACCTTGCGCTGCTGCTTCTCCCAGGCGGGGTCCAGGAGTAGATCCCGATCCCAATCGTCCTCTTGGGCCATGTAGTCTCCATTGGGGCCGGGCCCGTTCCCGCCGTACGGGTGGGGTTGCCCCGTGCTGTGGTAATCCACCATTATCGCCGCCCTGATGTCGCGACAGGCGGAGGACGCGCCAGCGACACGGACCCGAATCTGCCCCCCCACCCGCGCCCCGACTGCGCACGCGCCGCCGCCCAGGCCGCGCCCACCGCGCCGCGCGCGCACGGGCTGGGCGGAGCCACGCCCACCGCCCTCAGGCGCCACAATGGCCACGCCCGTCGCCACACCCACCGCCCTCACGGAGCCGAGACCACGCCCATAACAGCGTTAAACCACGCCCAGCGCACTCAAGCCGCGCCCACTCAAAGCCACGCCCACCTCCCCTCAGAACCCCCCCCTCCATTTTGACGGCTCCAAGAACGAGCCCAGTTCCACTTTGAAGCCTCTTTACTGGTTAAACTGGGCAGGATCAGGGTTGGGGGGCTGGAATTGGGGGGGTCGGTGTTGAGGGCTCGCTTTTGAGGGGCTCAGAGAGAGGACGCCATGATGCTGGACACACCTGGGAGGAAAACAGGTGAGATGGAGGGGAGCAAAGACACCACTGTGCTTCCAATCTCCCTCAGACACCCCTGGGCTTCTCCTGTATCCCCCCCCAGACCCCCAAAACCCATCCAAAACTCCTCATGACACCCCTGGGCCTCTCCTGTATCCCCCTCCCAGACCCCCAAAACCCATCCAAAACTCCTCAGACACCCCCAGGACCCTCCTGTATCCCTCCCCAGACCCCCAAATCTCCTCCAGGACCCCAAAATCTCCATGGGATCTCCCTGTATCCTCCCAAAATCCCCTAAGGACCCCTCAAAACGTCCCCAAACTCCCACCAGGATGCCCCAAATCCCCCTCAGGACCCCCAACCCACTGTCAAAGTCGATTTTCTCCACGATGTTCTTGGGTTTGATGTTCTCCTCCTGGTTGGAGATGAGGATCCGCCCCGGTTCTGGCTCTGTCCATCCGTATTTGCTCATCCACACCCTCAGCTGTGACTCTGGGGGGGGGACAATGGGGTCTGGGGGGGCTTGGACACCCCCTAGGGACCCCCAAAACCCCCCCAGAGCCTTCCAGACCCTCTTGCACCTCCCCAGGACCCCCCAAACCTCATCACAGGACCCCCAAAACCCCCCCCAGCGCTCCCCAAAACCCTCAAGGACCCTCCCAAGCTCCCTCCAGAACCCAAATTACACCTGGACCCCAAACCCCCAGGACCCCCAAACCCCACCTGGGACCCCCACCCCCACCAAACCCCACCAGGGACCCCCAAACCCCATCAGGGACCCCCAAACCCCACCAGGGACCCCCAAATCCCATCAGGGACCCCCAAACCCCACCAGGGACCCCCCAAATCCCACCTGGGACCCAACCCCACCAGGACCCCCAAACCCACGAGCCCCCAAACCCCGGGACCCCCCAACCCCAAGACCCCAAACCCCCTGGGAGCCCCCAAGACAAACCCCTCACCTGAGAGGTCCCCCAGCATCTCGGCGAGCAGCCAGCGGTCGATGTGCTGGTACGTGATCCCCACCACGTGGCAAATGACTGTGGGGACCCCCAGGATGTCACAGAGCCCCCCAAAACTGCCCAGGACCCCCCAAAAACCTCCAGACCCCCAAACAACCCCCTGGGAGCTCCCCAAGATGTCACAAATCCTCTCCAGGATGCTCCAGTTCTTCTCCCAGGACTCCTCTGGACCCCAAAACTCCCCTAAAGCACCCCCAGGTTCTTTCAGGAACCCCTAAAAATAACCCAGGACCCCAAAACCCCCCTCAAGATTCCCTCCAAGCCCCCTGAAACCTCCCAGAGACCACACCCAAAACCCCTCAGGGACCCTCAAATCCCCCTGAATCACCCCCGGTTCCTCCAGCAGCCCTAAAAATAACCCAGGACCCCCAAAACCTCCCCAAAGACCCTCAAGATTTCCTCCAGGACCCCCAAAACCTCCCTAGGAACCCCCAAAACCTCCCTCAGGATTCCCTCCAGAACCCCCAAACCCCCTCGAGATTCCCTCCAGAACCCCCAGACCTCCCCAGGACCCCCCAAAACCTCCCCAAACCCCCTCACGATTCCCTCCAGGACCCCCCAAAACCTCCAAAGCCCAAATTCTCTCCAGGCTCCCCAAAACCTCACCCCCCCCTCCAAAGCCCCTTAAGATTCCCTCCAAAGCCTCCCAGGACCCCCAAAGCCTCTCCAGGACCCCCAAAACCTCCCCAAAGCCCCTCAAGATTCCCTCCAGGACCCCCAAAACCCCTCAAGATTCCCTCCAAACCCCTCCAGGACCCCCAAAACTTCCCAGGCCCCCAAAGCCTCAAGATCCTCCAGCCCCCAAACCTCCTCAGGACCCCAACCTCCCAAAGCCTCAATCCTCCAGGACCCCCAAAACCCCCTCAAGATTCCCTCCAACTCCCCCCCCAAACCTTCCAGGACCCCCAAAGCCCCCCCCAGGACCCCCCAAATCCCCCTCACATTTCCTGACGGAGTCCTCGAAGCCGGTGATCCCCTCCAGCAGCTCCATGTTCTCATCCAGCGCTTGCTGCAGGAATTTGGGGGGGTCACCCCCACATTCAGGGCTCCCCCTTGGTCTCCAGGACCCCTCCCCAGGATTTTGGGGACCCCCAAATTTTGGGGGGGCTCACCCAGAAGGACTGGAAGTGGCAGGTCTCCAGCAGCTCGCCCAGGTACAGGATCTGCCGGATGGGCCGCTCCTCTTGCTGAGATTTAGGGGGTCAAGGGGAAATTTGGGGTAAAATTGGGGAGTTTTGGGGCTGAACCCCAAAAATGTCCCTCACCCAGGTCCCCAAAATTTGAATTTAGGGGGGATTTCGAGGGGAGAAAGGCCAGATTTGGTCTCTCTGGGGAGAGAGGGAAAATGGGGGTCCTTGGGGAGGTTTGGGGGGTCCTTATGGGATTTGGGGTTCCCCATGGAATTGGGGGGTTCCCAGGAGGGTTTCCCCTGGATTTGGGGTGCCCCCCAGATTTGGGGTGCCAAGATACGTGTGCCTGGTCGATCATGCACTTGCACAGGGTGAAATCCCCTCTGAATTTTGGGGTTTTTTGGGGTTTTTCGCTCTGGATTTGGGGTTTTTTGGGGGGGGTTTCTCTCTGGATTTGGGGTGTCCCATTTTTGGGGTCCCCCTCATTTTGGGGTGTCCAGGATACGTGTGCCTGGTCGATCATGCACTTGCAGAGGGTGAAATCCCCTCTGAATTTTGGGGGTTTTCCTCAGGATTTTGAGGGTTTTTTAGGGGATTACTCTGGATTTTGGGGTTCCCTGGATTTGGGGTGTCCCATTTTTTAAGGGGAATTTCTCATCCACTTGGATTAATTTGGGGTTTCCATGGTAGGTTGTGGGTGGTTACTCGGATTTGGGTTCCCTGGATTGGGGTTATTTTGGGTTCTTGTCCAGGATGGTGTGGTTCATTTGGGGTAATCCCTCTGGATTTGGGGGTTTTTTTGGGGGGGTTTCTCTCTGGATTTGGGGTGTCCCATTTTTGGGGTCCCCCATATTTTGGGGTGCCAGGATACGTGTGCCTGGTCGATCATGCACTTGCAGAGGGTGAAGTCGGTGTGGGGCAGGTTGGTGAGAGCCTTGAGCAGGATCTGCGCTGTCACCCCAGTCTGGAAGAACGCTGGGTTGAACTGGTACCTGCACAGGTGAGCCCAGGTGAGATCTGGGACCCCAAAATCCCACCCTGAGCACCCCAAAATTCACCTTGAGCACCCCAAAATCCACCCTGAGCACCCCAAAACCTCCTGAGCCCCCGAGCCCCCAAATCCCTCCCTGAGCCCCCCAAATCCCCACCCTGAGCTCTGCAAACTGGTACCTGCACAGGTGAGCCCAGGTGAGATCTGGGACCCCAAAATCCACCCTGAGCACCCCAAAATTCACCTTGAGCACCCCAAATTCCCCTCTGAGCCCCCAAACCCCACCCATGAGCTCTGCAAACTGGGTACCTTGCACAGGTGAGCCCAGGTGAAGTCTGGACCCCAAAATCCACCCTGAGCACCCCAAAACCCACCCTGAACCCCAAAATCCTCCTGAGCCCCCCAAATCCCTCCCTGAGCTCCCCAAAATCCTCCTGAGCCCCCCAAATCCCCCCCTGAGCTCCGCAAAGTGGTACCTGCACAGGTGAGCCCAGGTGAGATCTGGGACCCCAAAATCCACCCTGAGCACCCCAAAATTCACCTTGAGCACCCAAAATCCCACCCTGAACCCCCAAAATCCTCCTGAGCCCCCTGGAGCCCCCCAAATCCCTCCCTGAGCTCCCCAAACTGGTACCTGCACAGGTGAGCCCAGGTGAGATCTGGGACCCCAAAATCCACCCTGAGCACCCCAAAATTCACCTTGAGCCCCCCAAAATCCTCCCTGAGCACCCCAAAATCCTCCCTGAGCCCCCCAAACCCTCCCTGAGCCCCCCAAATCCCCACCCTGTGCTCCCCAAACTGGTACCTGCACAGGTGAGCCCAGGTGAGATCTGGGACCCCAAAATCCACCCTGAGCACCCCAAAATTCACCTTGAGCACCCCAAAATCCCCTCTGAGCCCCCCAAGTTCCCCCCCCAGGTGCTCTCACAGCTTCAGCACGGCCAGGTTGGCCTCCAGGTCGTAGGCGTTCTCCTTGGCCTGCGTCTCCACGTAGCGCTCCAGCGTGGCCAGGTTCTCGGGGTTGTACCTGTGTGAGACACACCTGTGACACACCTGGGACACACCTGGGACACACCCATTACACACCTGGGCACACCTGGGACACACCTGGGCACACCCAGAATCATCCCAGCCCCCCCACTGTACAGCTCCAGCGTGGCCAGGTTCTCGGGGTTGTACCTGTGTGAGACACACCTGGGACACACCTGGGACACCTGGGACACACCTGGGCACACCCATTACACACCCCAGCCCCCCATTGTACAGCTCCAGCGTGGCCAGGTTCTCGGGGTTGTACCTGTGTGAGACACACCCGTGACACACCTGGGACACACCTGGGACACACCCATTACACACCTGGGACACACCTGGGCACACCCAGAATCATCCCAGCCCCCCCATGTACAGCTCCAGCATGGCCAGGTTCTCAAGGTTGTACCTGGGAGGGAGTGACACACCTGGGCCACACCTGGGCAAACCTGGGACACACCTGGGACACACCTGGGACGTCCCTTTACACACCTGGGATCCCCTTTACACACCTGGGACACACCTGGGATCCCTCTTTACACACCTGGGCACACCTGGAGACACCTGGGACGTCCCTTTACACACCTGGGACCTTTACACACCTGGAACACAACTGGGACCTTCCATGACATACCTGGGATCCCCTTTACACACCTGTGACACACCTGGGATCCCCTTTACACACCTGGGCACACCTGGACACACCCGGGATGTCCCTTTACACACCTAGGAACCCCTTTACACACCTGGGACACACCTGGGATCCCCTTTACATAGCCGGGATCCCCTTTACACACCTGGGCACACCTGGGACCTCCTTTACACACCTGGGACCTCCCTTTACACACCTGGGACACACCTGGGATCCCTCTTTACACACCTGGACACACCTGGGACGTCCCTTTACACACCTGGGATCCCTCTTTACACACCTGGGACCCCCCTTTACACACCTGGGACACACGTGGGACCTTCCATGACATACCTGGGATCCCCTTTACACACCTGGGGCACACCTGGCATCTCCCTTTACACACCTGGGATCCCCTTTACACACCTAAGATCCCATCAGGGCCCCCCAATCCCCTCCCAGTACCCTCCCAGTCCCTCCCAGTCCCCCCCAATCCCCTCCCAGTCCCCCCCCAGTCCGTTCCCAATCCCCTCCCAGTCCCTCCCAGTGCTCCCAGTACCGGTCGATGCCCCGCAGCAGTTTCCCCACGTTCGCCCGCATCTGCTCGAACAGCGCCATGTTCGCGGCTCCTCCGGAAGGGACGTCACGGCCACTTCCGGTTCGCTCCTGCTCTCTGGCCACGCCCACAGAGCGAGAGCGCGTGCGTGTATTTCGGTCACGCCCACTGCTTTAGCCACGCCCACTTCCGATATGGGCGGTGTCCCGAACTGGGACGGGAATGGAGGGACTGGGACAAACTGGGATTGTAGCTGATCATACTGGGATTATACTGGGTTTGTACAGGAAGGACAGTGAGACCGCACTGGGGTTGTACTGGAACCGTACTGGATTGTACTGGGGTTGTACTGGATTGTACTGGGATTGTGCTGGGATTGTACTGGAACCGTACTGGATCATACTGGGATTGTACTGGGATTGTACTGGAACCGTACTGGATTGTACTGGGGTTGTACTGGGATTGTACTGGAACCGTACTGGATCATACTGGGATTGTAGTTAGGTCAGCGTCAGGCTGAACTGGGCTGAACTGGGGCGGGAATGGAGGGACTGTGCTGGGAGGGACTGGGACAAACTGGGATTGCAGCTGATCTTACTGGAATTGTACAGGAAGGACAGTGAGACCGCACTGGGGTTGTACTGGGATTGTACTGGAACCGTACTGGATTGTGCTGGGATTGTACTGGAACCGTACTGGATTGTACTGGAACCGTACTGGGATTGTACAGGAACCGTACTGGATTGTACTGGAACCGTACTGGATTGTGCTGGGATTGCAGTTGGGTCAGTGTCAGGGTGAACTGGGAAGGCAGTGGAGGGGTCAGTAAAGGGCCAGGGGATCCTGGGCGCTTTTGAGGGGTCCCAGGGAGCTCCTGGAGGGTCATGGTTTCCCCCCTTTCCCCCTCACATATCTTTCCCTTTTCCTCTCACATTTCCCTCTCTCTTCCCCTCACGTTTCCTTCTGTCTTCTCCTCACATTTCTCTCCCTTTTCCCTTCATGATTCACGCTCTTTTCTCCCCTCACGATTCCCACTTTTTCCTCCCCTCATATTTCTCTCTCTTCTCCCCTCATGTTTGCCTCCCTTTTCCCCTCACATTTCCCACTTACCCCTTCACAATCCCCACCCTTTTCCCCTCACATTTACCTCTCTTTTTCCCCTCACGATTCTTGCCGTTTTCCCCTCACAATTCTCTTTTCTCCCTTCACATTTTCCCACCCTTTTCTCCCCTCACGATTCCCGCCCTTTTTTCCCCTCACGATTCTCTCTTTTCTCCTCACATTTCTGTCTCTTTGCCCTCACCATTCATGCCCTTTTCTCCCTTCACATTTCCCTCTCTTTACTCCTCACATTTCTCTCACTTTTCCCCTCATATCTCCCTTCACATTTCCCTCCCTTCTCCCCTCACATTTTTCTCCTCCCCTCATGATTCCTGCCCTTTTCTCCCCTCACGATTCTCGCCCTTTTTCCCCTCACATTTGTCTCTCTTCTCCCCTCACGTTTACCTCTCTTTTCCCTTCACATTTCTCTCTTTTCCCCTCACATTTCACCCCCTTTTCCCCTCACATTTCCCTCCCTTTTCTCCTCACGGTTCCCACCCTTTTCTCCCCTCATGATTCCTGCCCTTTTCCCCCTTACATTTCTCTCTTGTCCCCTCACATTTCCCTCCCTTTTCCCCTCACTTACCTCTCTTTTCTCCCCTCCCATTTTTCTCTTTTCTCCCCTCCCATTTCTCTCTTGTCCCCTCAGGTTTCCTGCCCTTTTCTCCCCTCACGTTTCCCGCCCTTTTCTCCCCTCACGTTTCCCGCCCTTTTCTCCCCTCACGTTTCTCTCTTCTCCCCTCCGTTCTCCCCTTTCCCCCCCTCACATTTCCCTCTCTTTTCCCTTCACACTTCTCTCTCTTTTCCCCTCACACTTCCCTCTCTTTTCCCTTCACATTTCCTCGCCTTTTCTCCCCTCACATTTTCCTCTCTTCTCCCCTCAGGTTCTCCACCCATTTTCCCCTCACGATTCCCACCCTTTTCTCTCCTCACATTTCCCTCTTTTCCCCTCACATTTCCTTCTTTTCTCTTCACCTTCCCCACCCATTTTCCCCACAAGTCTCCCGAGCTGCAGCAGTAAAAGCTTTATTGAGGTCAGTGTTGGGAGAGGACAATTGGGGGGCAATTGAGGGGGGCAGTTATGGGGCAATCACAGGGCAGTTCTGGGGCAATTGCAGGCAGCTATGGGGCTGTAACAGGGCTGTTCCAGGGCACTTATTGGGCAGTGCCAGGACACTTGTGTGGGTCAGAAATGGACATAGGACAGGACCACATCGCCCTCGATCTCCAGCACATTCACGTGGGGCCCGGCTGGCACCCGGTGCTTGTAATCGAAGAGCGGCCGCCCATTGGCAAACACCTTGAAGCGATCGTTGCCACAGCGGATCGAAAGCTGGAGGGGGAATAGGGCACAAAGAGGAGGCTGTCACCTCAGAGACCCCCAAAATCATCCCAGGGACACCCAGAGTTACCCCAGAGACCCCAAAAGTCACCTCAGAGACCCTCAGAGTTACCCCGGAGACTCCCAAAGTCACCCCAGGGACCCTCAAAGTCACCTCAGAGACCCTCAAAGTCACCCCAGATCCCAAATCCTACCCTGTGCCCCCTCCCCAGGACCTCAAACCCCCTCCAAGCCCCTCTGAGGACACCAAACCCCACCCAAACCCACTCTGAGGACCCCAAATCCCACCCAAACCCCCTCCGAAGACCCCAAATCCCACCCAAACCCCCTCTGAGGACCCCAAACCCCCTCCGAAGACCCCAAATCCCACCCAAACCCACTCTGAGGACCTCAAATCTCACCCTGCTTCCCTCCCCATGACCCCCAAACCCCCTCTAAGGATCCCAAATCCCCTCCAAACCCCTCTGTGACCCCAACCACCAAACCCTGGCACCCAAAACCCCTCTGTGCACCCCAAATCCCACCCAAACCCCCTCCAAAACCCATCTGAAGACCCCAAATCCCATCCAAACCCACTCTGTGCACCCCAAATCCCACCCAAACCCCCTCTAAAACCCATCTGAAGACTCCAAATCCCACCCAAACCCCCTCCAAAACCCATCTGAGGACCCCAAATCCCACCCAAACCCCCTCTGAGCACCCCAAATCCCACCCAAATCCCCTCTGAGCACCCCAAATCCCACCCAAACCCCCTCTGAGGACCCCAAATCCCCTCTGAGCACCCCAAATCCCCTCTCACATCGAAGTAGCGGTCGCGCAGGAAGGGGCTGGTGCAGGGCAGCTCCCTCTCCTCCTGGCCCCACGAGTCACCCAGGAAGGAATTCCTCACCACGGCGTTGGCCTGGTCCACCCTGGGGTTCACGTGCAGCACCACGTCCCCAGCAGGGCCCACGCGCAGGTTGATGTTGAACCTGGGGGGATTTTTGGGGTGTTTGGGGGGGATTTGGGGGGGTTTGGGGGTGTTTGGGGGGGATTTTGGGGAGTTTGGAGGGGCTCAGGTGCAGCACCACGTCCCCAGCAGGGCCCACCCAAAGGTTGATGTTGAACCTGGGGGGGTTTGGGGGCGAATTTGGGGTGTTTGGGGGGATTTGGGGGTGATTTTGGGGGTGTTTGGGGAGGATTTGGGGGATTTTTGGGTGTCTGGGGGTGTTTTGGGGTGTTTAGGGGGGATTTGGGGGTGTTTGAGGGGGTTCAGGTGCAGCACCACGTCCCCAGCAGGGCCCACACGCAGGTTGATGTTGAACCTGGGGGGGTTTGGGGGCGAATTTGGGGTGTTTGGGGGGGATTTGGGGGGGATTTGGGGTGTTTGGGGCGATTTTGGATGGGTTTGGGGTGTTTGGGGGGGTTTTGGAGGTTTGGGTGTTTGGAGGGGTTCAGGTGCAGCACCTCGTCCCCAGCAGGGCCCACACGCAGGTTGATGTTGAACCTGGGGGGGTTTTGGGGTGTTTGGGGGGCATTTGGGGGGATTTTTGGGGTGTCTGGGGTGTTTTGGGGTGTTTTGGGGGGGATTTTGGGGGGTTTGGAGGGGCTCAGGTGCAGCACCACGTCCCCAGCAGGGCCCACACGCAGGTTGATGTTGAACCTGGGGGGATTTTTGGGGTGTTTGGGGGGGTTTGGGGGGGTTTGGGGTGTTTGGGGGTGTTTTTGGGGGGTTTTGGGGGGATTTTGAGGTGTTTGGAGGGGTTCAGGTGCAGCACCGCGTCCCCAGCAGGGCCCACACGCAGGTTGATGTTGAACCTGGGGGGGTTTGGGAGCATTTTTGGCGTGTTTGGGGGGGATTTGGGGTGTTTGGGGTGTTTGGGGGGGGTTTTGGGGTGTTTGGGAGGATTTGGGGTGTTTGGGGGGAATTTTGGGTGTTTTGGGGGTTCAGGTGCAGCACCACGTCCCCAGCAGGCCCACACGCAGGTTGATGTTGAACCTGGGGGGGTTTGGAGCGTTTTTGGGGTGTTTTGGGGTGTTTGGGGGTGTTTGGGGGGGGATTTTGGGGTGTTTTGGGGTGTTTTTGGGGGTGTTTTGGGGTGTTTGGGGGGATTTTGGGGTGTTTGGAGGGGTTCAGGTGCAGCACCACGTCCCCACCTGCAGGTTGATGTGGAACCTGGGGGG
>NW_026992379.1:0-98767 GCF_028769735.1 Zonotrichia leucophrys gambelii | reverse complement strand
TCCCCCCACGTTTGGATTGTTGTACCTAGCAGAGCTCCATGGACACTGGGGACATTGTAGGGACACTTTGGGGACACTCTGGGGACACGCTGGGGAAAAACATATCTGGGTGACAGTTGGGGACACATGGGAACATGGCACGGCTGGATGGAGGGAGCAGGAAGAGGTGACATCACTGTCCCCTGTGCCTCCCCCCACCTGTGGGGCCAGGGCAGGGTCCTCAATGTCCCCCCAATGTTCCCAAGGGGACCCTGATGTCCCCTGAGTGTCCCCACATGGCCCCGGTGTTGCCCCAATGTCCCCCTCAATGCCCAAGTGCCCCCCTAATGTCCAGCTGGGGACACCAGGGACTCACCAAGGTCCTGTTGGGGACTTTGGGGACACCCCCGTGTCCTTCCCTTGGGGACACCGGGGCCACCCTGATGTCCCCTGTCCCATTTTGGGTCACCACGATGTCCCCGATGTCCCCACAGTGTCCCCAACAGGACCCTGGTGTGTCCCCGGTGTCCCCAACAGGACACTGGGGGACACTTGAGCCTTGTTGGGGACCCTGAGGGGACATCGGGGTCCCGTTGGGGACATTGGGGCGGACACTGTGGACTCTGCCCTGGCCCCATGGGAAGTGGGGAGTGGTGATGTCACCTCTTCCTGTTTCCCCTGTGCGGCTGCGCCCCGTTCCTGCGTGTCCCCAACTGCCACCCGGGCGTGTTTGTTACCCGGAGTGTCCCCGGAGTGTCTCTGGAGTGTCCCTGGAGTGTCCCCAGCTGCCATGGAGCCCCTCGAGGTGCGACAATCCTGGAGTGGTGAGGGGGGGACGACAGAGAGGACACGGGGGTGACAGAGGGGACACGGGGGATGGTGATAAAAGGCAGTGGGGGACGGAGGGGACACGGGGGTGGCGGGAGGGACAGGGGGTCACAAAGGGGACAGGAGGGCATAGGAGGAAGGGGGAAGGTGACAGAGAGGTGAAGGGGGGGACAACAGGAGGTGGCAGGGGGGAGCAGAGGGGTCGGGGGGGTGACAAAGGGACAGAGGGGACAGCAGAGCCCTCCAGGGAGGGGACAAAGGGGACCCCAGGAGGGCACAGGGGCCACCCCAGGAGGCCACAAGTGCCACCAGGTCCCTGACACCTCCCCTGTCCCCTCCCCAGCTGTCCCCAGCCCTGCTGCAGCCACAGGACAGCGCTGTGGCCATCCTGGGCGAGCTGCTGGACACCCTGCCCAGGGAGAACGAGATGCTGCTCGGGTCTGCAGTGAGCCTGCACCGGGACCTGGAGGAATTCACCAGGGAGCTCCGGGCCACCCTGTACCGCACTGATGACACCTGGCGGTACTGGAATGTCACCAACAATGATGTTAACCCTCTCACCTCCCTGAGCCAGGCCCTGGTCGCCTATGAGAGCACCCCAGTGGCCCCCCAGAAGCGTGTGATGTGGCGGGTCATCAGCTGGTACATGTCACTGGGAGCGCTCAAGGACAGGTGGGCTGAGCTGGCCAAGAAAGCCACCAAGCTCCGTGACACCTGCAGGGAGGTGGCCACTGAGGCAGCCAACATGGTGGCCACTGCCACTGCCCAGGCCAGGGAGCTGCAGACCATGGCTGCCCATTATGGGACAGCTCAGGAAAACATGGTGGAGATGGGTCAGGCCCTGGGCAGGGAGGAGGGGGCCGAGGTGGTGGCCGGGCATGAAGCCCTGGTGAGGAGAGAGGCCATGGTGGCTGCCAGTGAGGCAACAAGGGCCACCATGGTGAGACAGCGGCTGGAGGCGGCCCTGGGGCTGCTGGAGCGCTTGGTGGCCGCGTGTAACGAAGCCACCGCGTTCCCCCAGGAGCTGTCGTGCCTGCCCAGAGAGATGGAGGACACCCTGGAGGGGAGAAAGAAGGAGTCCTCCAATGTCCCAGAGGCCTTGGTGGCCAAGGCAGCCGTGGCCAAGCAGCTGTGGGAGGCCAGTGCCCGCCAGGCCATGGCTCACTTGGTGAGGACATTTCCAGACGCCACCAAGTTCTTGTTCCCTGCCGGTCCCTCCAGCCCCAGTGCCTGTGAGGTGGCCGAGCGGTGCCAAAGAGCCATCGAGGACATCCCAAGGCTTGTTCGACCCCTGGAGCATCCCCAAGGTGTCCCCAAGGTACCGCCAGTGATCCTGGAGCTCCAAGATGTGAGATGGGCGGGGGAAGGGGGGACAGAGGGTGCAAAAGGGGAGCAGCCCAGGGATCACCTGGAATGATGTGACAATGTCCACCAGTGAGTGGCAGGGGATGGTGTCTGTGCTTGTGGACAGGTGGACCCGGCTGGCCAGGGCAGCGACCAAGCTCCACAACACCTGCAGAGACGTGGCCACTGAGGCGGCCGACAGGGTGGGCACCGCCAGGGAGCGGCAGGATGAGGCTGCCATTTTTGTACGAGATCAGGAAAACATGTTGGAGCTGGGTCAGGCCCTGGGCAGGGAGGAGGGGGCCAAGGAGGAGCACAGCTATAAAGCCCAGAAGAGGAGAGAGGCCATGGAGGCTGCCAGAGAGGCAAGAAGGGCCGCCATGGTGAGAGAGCGGGTGGAGGTGGCCCTGGGGCTGCTGGAGCGCTTGGTGGCTGCGTGTGACGAAGCCACTGCGTTCCCCCGGGAGCTGCAGCGCAGGGTTGGGGACATCAAGGCCACCCTGAAGGGGACAAATGAGGCATCCCCCAATGTCCCCGAGGACTTGGTGGCCAAGGTGGCAGAGGCCGAGCGGCTGTGGGAGGCCAACGCCCGCCTGGCCAAGGATCACCTGCTGGGGGCAGTTCCAGACATCATCAAGTTCTTGTTCAATGGTGGTCCCAACAGCCCCTGTGGGGTGGCCGAGCGGTGCCAAAGAGCCATCGAGGACATCCCAAGGCTTGTTCGACCCCCGGAGCATCCCCAGAGCGTCCCCAGGGTTTCCCCGGTGAGCATGGAGGCCCAAGAGGTGCGACTGGGGGAGGGGGGACAGGATCTGGGGCAGGAGAGGGGGACTGAGGGGACACTGAGGGGGAAGGGGCAATTATTGGGGATGGAGGGAACACAGGGATGGAGGGAGGGGACAGGAGGGAGTGGCAGGAATGGGGGAGGTGACAGAGGAGTGGAGGGAAAAGGCGGTAAGGGGGCAGAGGGGGATGGAACATACACGGTGGGGAGGTGACATGGAAGGTTGGTGGGTGTGGCAGAGGAGGCAGCATGGGATTGCAGTGGGTGGGAGGGGCTACGAGGGGAGGGGCAAGGGGTGGCAGAGGGAATAAGGGGCTGACAAAGGGATGGAGGGGACAAAAATGACCCCTCGGTGGGGACGGCCACCCAGCAGGACCTCAGTGCCACCAGGTCCCTGACACCTCCCCTGTCCCCTCCCCAGCTGTCCCCGGCCCTGCTGCAGCCACAGGTCACCGTGGTGGCCACCCTGGGAGAGCTGCTGGACACCCTGCCCAGGTGGGACGAGGAGATGATGCTGCTGCTGATGCCACCAGGGTGCCTGCATGAGGACCTGGACGAATTCACCTATGAGCTCTGGGAAACCATGGGGTGCACTGAGTGTCTCTGGTACCACTGCAAGCACCCTGACAGAATTGGTGACCCTGTCACCTCCCTGAGTCGGGCCCTGGCTGCCTACAAGAGCACCCCATGGACCACCTGGTTTAATGTGAGGATGGCAGCCGCCGACTGGCACAGGTCGGTGTCTCTGCCTGTGGACAGCTGGACCAAGCTGGCCAGAAAGGCCAAGAAGATCTGCAATGCCTGCAAGAAGGTGGCCATTGAGGCAGCCTCTGAGGAGGCCGCCGCCAGCACCCGAGCGAGGAAGCTGCAGGACAAGGCTGCCTGTTATGGGACAGCTCAGGAAAACAAGGGGGAGCAGGGTCAGGCCCTGGGCAGGGAGGAGGGGGCCGAGGTGGTGGCCGGGGGTGAAGCCCAGGTCATGAGATTGGCCAGGGTGGCTGAAACCCAGGCAACCAGGGCCGCCAGGAAGAGAGAACGGCTGGAGGCGTCCCTGGGGCTGCTGGAGCGCTTGGTGGCCGCGTGTGACGAAGCCACCAAGTTCCACCAGGAGCTGCAGCAAAGGGCTGGGGACATCAAGGCTGCCCTGAAGGGGACAAATGAGGCATCCCCCGAGGTCCCCAAGGACTTGGTGGCCAAGGTGGCCGAGGTCGAGTGGCTGTGGGAGGCCAACACACACCTGGCCATGGGTCACCTGAAGGGGGCAGTTGGAGACATCTGGAAGTTCTATTTCGATGGTGGTCGCGATAGCCCCACTGGGGTGGCCGAGAGGTGCCAAAGAGCCATCGAGGACATCCCAAGGCTCCTTCGACCCCAACCACGTGCCCAAGGTGTCCCCAAGTTGTCCCCAGTGGGCAAGGAGCTCCAAGAGGTGTGACAGAGTGGGGAAGGGGGTTGGGGGAGAGGGGGGAAGAGGGGGATGGGAGGGACACAGAGGGTGGAGGGTGGTGGCAGAGGGGACAAGAGGCTGACAGAGGGATGGAGGGAATAAAGGGGACCTCTTGGGGGCTGGGGGCCACCCCAGGAGGCCGCAAGTGCCACCAGGTCCCTGACACCTCCCCTGTTCCCTCCACAGCTGTCTCTGGTCCTGCTGCAGCCACAGGTCACCGTGGTGGCCACCCTGGGTGAGCTGCTGGACACCCTGCCCAGGGTGGATGAGGAGATGCTGGTGTTCATGTCCCCAGGGTGCCTTTACTGGGTCCTGGAGGAATTCACCAATGAGCTCTGGGCCACCATGAACGGAACTGATGACACCTGCAGGCATCAAAATGTCACCTCCAATGATGATGACCACTGTTACCTCCCTGAGCCAGGTCCTGGCCGCCTACAAGAGCAACCCATGGACATCCCGGAAGCGTGTGACAATGGCGGCCAGCGAGTGGCGGGGGTCTGTGGCTGCGCTTGTGAAAAGCTGGGCCCAGGTCACCAGGAAGGCCACCAAGCTCCATGGCACCTGCAAGGAGGTGGCCTCTGAAGTGGCCAAAAGAGCAGCCACCACCACTGCCTGGGCCAGGGAGCTGCAGGACAAGGCTGCCAGTTATGGGACAGCTCAGGAAAACATGGGGGAGCTGAGTCAGGCCCTGGGCAGGGAGGAGGGGGCCGAGGTGGTGGCTGGGCAGGAAACTGAGGTGAGGAGAGAGGCCATGGTGGCTGCCAGCGAGGCAACAAGGGCCACCATGGTGAAACAGCTGATGGAGGCGGCCCTGGGGCCTCTGCAGCGCTTGGTGGCCGCGTGTGATGAAGCCACCGTGTTCCCCCGCGTGCTGCAGCGCAGGGTTGGGGACATCGAGGCCGCCCTGAAGGGGACAAATGAGGTGTCCTCCAAAGTCCCTGAGGATTTGGTGGCCCAGGTGGCCATGGCCGAGCGGCTGTGGGAGGCCAATGCCCGCCTGGCCAAACATCACCTCCTGGGGACACTTCAAGACATCATCGACTTCTATTTCACTGGTGGTCCCACTGGGCCCAGTGACTGCGCGGTGGCCGAGCGGTGCCAAAGAGCCACCAAGGACATCCCAAGGCTCCTTCGACCCCCAGAGAGAATCCAAAACATTCCCAAGGTGTCCCCAGTGAGCATGGAGCTCCAAGAGGTGTGACGGGGGTGGGGGAGAGAGAGACGGAGGGGACACTGGGGTGGAAGGGGGGCAATGGGGGAATGGGGGGGACACAGGAAGAATGGCGGGAGGGGACAGGGGGTCACAAAGGGGACAGGAGGGAGTGGCAGGAAGGGGGGAGGTGACAGAGGGGTGGAGGGGAAAGGGGGGGAGGAGGGGACAAGTGGGCAGTAAGGGCACATGGGGGCTGGGGGAGTGGCAGAGTGGACAGCAGTGGGAGCACTGGGTGGAACGGGCTATGAGGGGATGGACAGGGGGTGACAGAGGGAACGAGAGGCTGAGAAAGGGACAGAGAGGACAAAAGGGACCCCTCAGTGGATGGGGAACACCCCAGGAGGCCGTAAGTGCCACCAGGTCCCTGACACCTCCCCTGTCCCCCCCCAGCTGTCCCCGGCCCTGCTGCAGCCACAGGTCACCGTGGTGGCCACCCTGGGTGAGCTGCTGGCCACCCTGCCCAGGCGGGACGAGGAGATGCTGCTGCCCGTGTCCACAGTGAGCCTGTACTGGGACCTGGTGGACTTCACTGAGAGCCTCTGGGTCACCCTGTACTGCACTGAGGGCACCTGGTGGCACCGCAATGTCACCTACAATGATGATGACCCTCCCACCTACAATGATGGTGACCCTCTCACCTCCCTCAGCCAGGCCCTGGCTGCCTGGGAGAGCACCGACTGGACCACTTGGGACCGTGTGACAATGGTGGCCAGCAAGTGGCAGGGGTCGGTATCTGTGCTTGTGAACAGGTGGGCCCAGCTGGCCAGCAGGGCGACCAAGCTCCACAACACCTGCGAGGAGTTGGCTACTGAGGTGGCTGACAGGGTGACCACTGCCACTGCCCGGGCCAGGGAGCTGCAGGATGTGGCTGCCCGTGATGGGACAGCTCAGGAAAACATGGTGGAGCTGGGTCAGGCCCTGGGCAGGGAGGAGGGGGCCGAGGTGGTGGCCGGGCATGGAGCCCAGAAGAGGAGAGATGCCAGGGTGGCTGCCAGCGAGGCAACAAGGGCCACCATGGTGAGACAGCGGCTGGAGGTGGCCCTGTGGCTGCTGAAGCGCTTGGTGGCCGCGTGTGACAAAGCCACTGCGTTCCCCCGGGAGCTGCAGCGCCTGCTCGGGGACATCGAGGCCGCCATGAAAACGACAAATTGGGCATCCCCTGGTCTCCCTGAGGGCTTGGTGGCCAAGGTGGTCGAGGCTGAGCGGCTGTGGGAGGCCAATGCTCGCCTGGCCAAGGGTCACCTGGTGGGGGCAGTTCCAGATGCCATCAAGTTCTTGTTCACTGGTGGTCCCACCAGCCCCAGTGCCTGTGGGGTGGCCGAGCGGTGCAAAAGAGCCACCAAGGACATCCCAAGGCTCCTTCAACCCCCAGAGTGTCCCCAGAGCATCCCCAAGGCTTTCCCAGTGAGCACGGAGCTCCAAGAGGTGCGATGGGGAGGTGGGGGAGAGAGTGGGACAGAAGTGACACTGCAGGAGGGAGGGGGCAATGCGGGGACAGGGGGGCTGGTGGGGGGTGGCAGCTGGGACAAGAGGCTGACAAAGGGATGGAGGGGCAAAGGGCACCCCTTGGGGGCAGGGGGCCTATCCAGGAGGCCACTACTGCCACCAGGTCCCTGACACCTCCCCTGTCTCCTCCCCAGGTGTCCCCTCCGCAGCTGCTGGTGATGGTGGACGTGGTGGCCATCCTGGGTGAGGTGGCGGCCACCATGACCGGGCCACACAGGGCCACCTGCCTACACAATTCCCAAGACTCCCTGCATGAAGACGTGAAGAACTTCATCCGGAGCCTCCGTAAGATCCTGAACCACGGTGGTGTCACCTCCCTGGGCCGGGCCCTGGCCACCCTCAGGGCAACCCCTGGGACCACCTGGGCCTGTATGAGATTTGCAGCCAAGGCACGGTGGGAGTTGGTGGCCAAGCTTGTGGACAGCTGGGACCAGCTGGCCAGAGAGGCCACCAAGCTCCGAGATGACTGCGGGAAGGTGGTCAAGGCCCGGCAGCTGATGGTGGCCCTGATCAGGGAGGACGTGACCTGGGAAATGGCCCCGCATGATTCCCAGGTGGCCGCAGCCACCAATGAGGCCATGGGAGAAGCTGGGGTGGCCACCAGGTGGCCAATGGTGGCCACCAGGTGGGGACATTGGGCAGTGGTGGCCCTGGAGCCACTGCAGCGCTTGGTGGCCGCCTGTGACAGAGTCACCTTGTTCTACTGGAACATGGAGTGGCAGCTCAGGGACATTGAGAACATCCTGAAGGGGACAAACGAGGCGTCCCCTGATGTCCCCCAGTCCAAGCTGGATGAAGTGGCCGAATTTGAACGACTGTGGCGCGCCAGCACCCGCCTGGCCAAGGATCACCTGCTGGGGATACTTGAGCTCATTGACAACATCCTCTTGAGTCCCTCTGCTCGCCAAGGTGTCTCCAGTGACCCCGGCAGCCGCGCGGTGGCCGAGCGGTGCCAAAAGGCCATCGAGGACATCCCAAGGCTGCTGCAGGGACAGTGATGTCACCGCTGTGACTTCATCAGGGGAGTGATGTCACTGGGGAGACTTGTGGACACTTGGGTGCCATCAGCTCCTCGTGTCACCAAGAGCTCCTCCAGTGCCACCAGCTCTCAAGTGCCACCAGCTCTTCATGTCACCAAGAGCCCTCAAGTGCAACCAGCTCCTCAAGTGCCAGCAGCTCCTCGTGTCAGCAAGAGCCCCTCAAGTGCCACCTGCCTGGGGCAGAGCTGGTGCCACTGTGCTGGGGGTGGTGCCATGTCCCTGGTGCTACCTCTGCAGTGTCCCCATGTCCCTGCAGAGGGAACACAAGGGGTGGCAGAGGGGACACAGTGGTGGCAGGAGGGGACAGGGGATGGCAAAGTGACAGAGGGGACAGTAGAGCCCTCCAAGGCAAGCACCACCAGGTCCCTGACACCTCTCCTGTCCCCTCCCCAGGTGTCCCCTGCACACCTGCAGGCTCTGGTGGCCGTGGTGGCCACCCTGGGTGAGGTGGTGGCCACCCAGTCAGGGCCACACAGGGCCAAGTTCTGACACAAGTCCCCAAACTCCCTGCATGAGGACCTGGGGAGCTTCACCCGGAGCCTCCGTAGCACCCTGAACCACAGTGATGTCACCTCCCTGGGCCACTCCTGTGTCCTCTTCCTGGGCCAGGCCCTGGCCACCCTCAGGGCCACCCCTGGGGCCACCTGGGCCGATGTGAGAGCCGCGGGCAGCGCCTGGTGGGAGTTGGTGGCTGCGCGCGAGGAGAGATGGAAACAGCTGGTGGAGGAGATCACCAAGCTCCGTGATGCCTGCGAGGACGCGGCGCTCGCCTGGGCCAGGGACCAGCAGGACAAGGCCACCCCCAGGGATCGTAAATGACAATTTAATAATTGGCTTCTGCAATTCTGCCTTGGTTTCTGCAATTCTGCATTGGCTTTTGCTAAAAAATACTTTAACAAGTGTTTTGCTGCGGTATACTTGATTATTGATTATTAATAATTCCTTGTAGCTGCTTGCTGGTACAATATAATCGATGAGTTTATCTGTGTAGCCAATTTAGTGCTGGAGTAATAAATAGATATTATATCATAAGCCTTAAAATATTAAAAATAGACAAATATTAAATAGACAAATAATAAATATTAAAATAGAGACTATGCAATGTTAAAATGCTTTTGTGTAACTGACTCAGGTGTAAAACAATTCCCTTGTTTCTCACACCTGGGCCCGGCCTCTCCAGGTGATAACAGTGACACAAACCTGAGAAGAATTTATGAATTGATCCTGAAACCACAGGATGGAACCAGGAGAAGAAATCAAATATATTGGCCTAATTGACAGAATGTCCTGCAGACAAGTCAGAGGTTCAAACCAAACAAGAGTTCCTGGAAAGTCTAAACCTCCCAGGAATGTTTGAATGATGTCTGAACTCAGGAATGTGTTTGTAGCCCAGCGGTGGAACCGGATCTGGAGAACAACGGGTTAAGTTAGGGGAAAGTTCCTTGGCCAACTGTCAGAATCCTTTTATTGCCGTTATTAAACATTTACAATTTTCAAAGAGTGAACTTTGTTTCTCACACCCGGCTGTGGTTTGGGGGCCCCCCCGCTGCTGAGCACTGACCCCGCCCCGGGTGTCGCTGGAACCCCCAAAAACCGCAGCCACCACCAGCCCTTGTTGGGGGTTGGGTTTTTCTGTTCTTTCCTTGTTTCTTGTGCATTTTTTCCCATGGAGTTGCTGAGAGGCGCTGATGGCTGAGTGCTTGAGAAGGCGGGGAGGGGGAACTCCTCTGGTTTTTGGGAGTTTCTCTGGGAGGGGGGCACAGAGACAGCGGGAGAATGGGGGGCAGGGGTTGGGGGCAGCCTCTCTCTGTCGCTCTTTGGCATCGGAGGAGGGCGGCCAGGCTGTCCCTGCAGAGAGAATTCACTGGCACCGCTGGAGCTCAGCCCTGAGGGACCGATCACCGTCTGCTCGTGTGCCCTGGGAATCCTGAATTCCATGTACTCTGGGAATCCTGAATTCCATGTACTCTGAGAATCCTGAATTCTGTGTGCCCCGGGAATCCTGAATTCCATGTACTCTGGAAATCCTGAATTCCATGTACTCTGAGAATCCTGAATTCTGTGTGCCCTGGGAATCCTGAATTTCGTGTGCCCTGGGAATCCTGAACTCTGTGTCCCTGATGTCCCCACAGAGTCCCCGACAGGAAACTGGTGTGTCCCCAGTGTCCCCAACAGGACATCAGGGGACACTTGAGCCTTGTTGGAGACCCTGAGGGGACATCGGGGTCCCATTGGGGAAATCAGGGCACACTGGGGACTCTGCCCTGGCCCCACGGCGGGGGTGGGCAGTGACATCACCTCTTCCTGCTTCCTCCATCCGGCCGCGCCCCATTCCTGCGTGTCCCCAACCTTCACCTGGGTGTGTTTGTCACCTGTAGGGTCCTCAGAGTGTCCCCTGAGTGTCCCCAGAGTGTCCCCAAGGCGTCCCCTGGGTGTCCCCAAGGCATCCCCGGAGTGTCCCCGGAGTGTCCCCAGCTGCCATGGAGCCCCTCAAGGTGCGACAATCCTGGAGTGGTGGGGGGGAGGGGACAGACGGGACACGGGGGTGGCGGGAGGGACAGGGGGTCACAAAGGGGAGAGGACGGCATAGGAGGAGGGGTGGAGGTGACAGAGCGGTGAAGGGGGGAGACAACAGGAAGTGGCGGAGGGGGCAGAGGGATCAGGGTGGTGACAAAGGGAGAGAGGGGACAGCAGAGCCCTCCGGGGAGGGGACAAAGGGGACCACAGGAAGGGACAGGGCCCACTCCAGGAGGCCACAAGTGCCACCAGGTCCCTGACACCTCCCCTGTCCCCTCCCCAGCTGTCCCCGGCCCTGCTGCAACCACAGATCACCGTGGTGGCCACCCTGGCTGAGCTGCTGGACACCGTGCCCAGGGAGGATGAGGAGACGCTGATGCTGCTCGAGTCCCCAATGTGCCTGTACAGTGAACTGGTGGGCATCACCACGGAGTTCCAGGGCACCCTGTGTGCCACTGATGACACCTGGTGGCACTGCAATAACTCCTCTGAGGGTGAACCTCCCACGTCCTTTAGCCAGGCCCTGGCTGCCCACAGGAGCACCCCAGGGACCACCTGGTTCCATGTGAGAATGGCAGCCAGGAAGTGGCAGGAGTCCATGGTTGTGCTTGTGAACAGCTGGGCCCAGATGGCCAGGAAGGCCACCAACCTCCACAATGCCTGCAGGGAGGTGGCCGCTGAGTTGGCCAACACGGTGGCCACTGCCACTGCCCGGGCCAGGGAGCTGCAGGCCAAGGCTGCCCGTGATGGGACAGCTCAGGAAAACATGGTGGAGCTGGGACAGGCCCTGAGCAGGGAGGAGGGGGCCGAGGTGGTGGCCGGGCATGGAGCCCAGGTGAGGAGAGAGGCCAGGGTGGCTGCCAGCGAGGCAACAAGGGCCACCATGGTGAGACAGCGGCTGGAGGCATCCCTGTGGCTGCTGGAGAGCTTGGTGGCCGCGTGTGACGAAGCCACCGCGTTCGCCCGGGAGATGCAGCGCAGGGTTGGGGACATCAAGGCCGCCCTGGAAGGGACAAATGAGGAGTCTCCAGATGTCCCCGAGGCCTTGGTGGCCAAGGTGGTGGTGTCTGAGCGGCTGTGGGAGGCCAACGCCCGCCTGACCAAGGATCACCTGCGGGGGACACTTGACTACATCTTCAAGTTCTATATCTATGTTGAACCCGTCAGCCCCAGTGGCTGTGGGGTGGCCGAGCGGTGCCAAAGAGCCATTGAGGACATCCCAAGGCTCCTTCAATCTTGGGAGCGTCCCCAGAGCGTCCCCAAGATCTCCCCAGTGTGCATGGAGGTCCAAGAGGTGCGACAGGGGGGTGGAGGAGAGGGGGACAGAGGGAACACTGGGAGGGACATGGGGTCTGGTGGTGGGTGGCAGCGGGGACAAGACTCGACAAAGGGACAAAGGGACAAAGGAGACCCCTCTGGGGCACAGGGGCCACCACTGGAGGCCGTAAGTGCCACCAGGTGCCTGACACCTCCCCTGTCCCCTCCTCAGGTGTCCCCTCCACAGCTGCAAGTGCTGGTGGCCGTGGTGGCCACCCTGGGCGAGGTGGTGGCCACCCTGCCTTGGCCACACAGGGACAAGGGCCTACATGAGTCACCAAGCTCCCTGCATGAGGACCTGAGGAGATTCACCCGCAGCCTCCGTTCGATCCTGGACCATGGCGGTGTCACCTCCCTGGGCCACTCCGGTGTCCCCACCCTGAGACGGGCCCTGGCCACTCTCTGGGCCACCCCAGGGACCACCCGGGCCAATGTGAGAGCCGCGGCCAAGGCATGGCGGGAGTTGGTGGCCAAGCTCGTGGACAGCTGGGACTGGCTGGCCAGGGAGGCCACCAAGCTCCGTGAGAAGGTGGTCATGGAGCAGCCGCTGATGGTGGCCCTGGACAAGGAGGAGGTGACCTTGGAAATGGCCACGCACGATGGCCAGGTGGTGGCAGCCAACGTTGAGGCCATGGGAGAGGCTGTGGTGGCCACCAGGAGGGGACATTGGGCAGTGGTGGCCCTGGGGCTGCTGTATCGCTTGGTGGCCGCGTGTGACAAGGCCACCTTGTTCTACTGGAACATGGAGTGGCGGCTCAGGGACATCGAGACCATCCTGAAGGGGACAAAGGAGGCGTCCCCTGATGTCCTCCAGGCCTTGATGGCCAAAGTGGCCAAGTTTGAGTGTCTGTGGGAGGCCAGCACCCGCCTGGCCAAGGATCACCTGCTGGGGACACTTGGGGACATTGACAACATCCTCTTGAGTCCCTGTGGTGGTTGCAGTGGGCCTGGTGGCCCTGGCAGCCGCACGGTGGCTGAGCGGTGCCAAAAAGCCATCAAGGACATCCCAAGGCTGCTGCAGGAAAGTTTCACGTAGGGGCAGTGACATCATCGGAGACATCGCTGCTGTCACCTGTGCCCTCCCCGTGCAGTGTTTGAGATAAATCTGGGGAATTTTCAATGATTCTGTCCCAAATCCTGATGGGAATGACATCACTGGGGACACTCTGGGACAGTCAGGGACACTCAGGGGCACACTCAGGGATACTCAGGGATACTCAGGGAAACTCTGGGGACACTCAGGGAAACTCTGGGGACACTCAGGGACACTGGGGACACTCAGAGATGCTCAGGGGCACTCCGAGGACACTCAGGAAACTCAAGGACACTCAGGGACACAGGACAGGGGTGAATGAGTCGCCTCAAGAGCTTCCAGGTTTCCATGTTGTCTGCAGCAGAGCCGGGTCATAAATGACAATTTAATAATTGCCTTTTGCACTTTTGTATTGCCTTTTAAACATTGTTGTTGATCACCAGCAATTTGATATGGTATTTGGTACTGATATTGATTAACGATGATTCCTTGTAGCTGCTGGTTGGTGCAATATAATCTATCAGTTCATGTGTGCACCATACAGCCTATTAATAAATAAACAGATAAATATCCTCTATATAAATCAGCCTGGGCTGATCTGAACTCCGTTTTAGACCCATTACATGGCCCCATCGAAGGACAAGTGGTCAATAAATCCATCCCAACGTTCCTTGAGGGGAGCACAGCCAGGGAGCTGCTTCAAGGCGCTGTCACTGAGATATTTCCCCTTGGAAACCCTGGGTGGGAGGCAAATACACCCGAGCAGATGGCAAAATTAAAATTATGTCACAGTCTCGTGGCATGTGGGTTAAAACATGGGGTCTCTAAAGCTGTGAATTAGTCAGAATTTTACCCAGTGAGGCAAAATGATGATGAATCAGCCACCGATTTCCTTAACAGGTGAAGAGAAACTGCCATCAAATGTACTAATCTGGATCCTGAATCAGCTGAGGGTAAAGCACATCTGCTTTTCTTTTGTGTGGGTCACGTCTCAAACAATAAAAGAAAAAAAGATAAAGGGAGTTCAAGACATGGATAAACTGCTGGAGGTTGCCTGGAAGGTGTTTTGAGACAGGGCCCAGCTGAAAGAGTTAATCCCAACCTAGCAAGAAGGCAACTCAGGAAAAGTCACCCAAGAAAGCTTCCCCTCCGGAGAAGGCTCAGAGTGCATCCTGTAAGAAATGGGGGCATTGGAAAAAGGACTGTCCAGTGCTGAAAGAAAAATCATCAGTCCCTGTTGTAGCAGCGGTGCCCAGCAGGGAATAATGAGCATTGACTCCATGATTGCAGCAGGCTGATCAATCCCTTTGTTATACCATCCTTTACTACTAAGAAAAACCCATGGCCCTTGCCAGACAGTCACAACACACACGCGGATCCAATTGGTCAATCAAGCCAAACAACCATCGCCAGTGGCCAGTTGTTCTGGTTTGAAAGCAAAACCAGTGAGACACTCCAAGTCAGAAATGCAATTTATTAGGAAAAAGGGAAAAAACCCCAAAAGACATGCAATAATACAAAATGAAACCACTGACAGAGTCAGAATACAATCTGAAACCCTGCTAGTGAGGATGGTGGTAGCAGTCCAGATGAAATGGTCTTGATGAAGTGGGGATCCTGTAGAAAAGATCTGGCAGCTCTTCTCCTCTGGAAACCAGTGGGTAAGGGCTGCCTGTTCTGTCCCAAAGCCCAGATTGTATCCAGGTGGGGATGCTGAGCTCCTCCCCCCTGGGCGGAGCATCTCCCAATGGGCTGATATCGTTCTGAGTCATGATTGGTCCTTGATTGCCCATCCAACAGAAATGGCTCCTGGAGGGAGTTATCTCTGAGTCATGGGGCAAGGCACTGATGGGCTCAGAAACAGAAGAAAAGGAAAAAACCTTGCACTCTCACCCTAATTTTTTATGTTTTTCTGAGCCTTCCAATGTTTACATTTTTTAAGGAACTTTCTCACACAGTTTATGTAAATACCTTATGGTTTTGGATTCTTTTATGGAAGAGGAGAAATTTGATGGACTGTTGGTTTGTCCAGTGTCATTGGTGAGGTGGCACTGTGTGGAAGTCCATCCGGAAATCCTTCAGTTTTTGCCTCACAATTGTCATGAGAAAAGGACCATCGAAGGGTTAAAAAACTGTTGAGCCAGTTGGGAAAGAAAGTCTCATGCGTATTTAGTGTGTTTACAGATGGTGTCTGCAGAACATGCCATGCTGTACTCGAAGGGGGCATGCTGCCCTGTTCTGAACACTGGAACTGGACTTTCTTCCAAACTTCAGGCCTGGCTGGACTGTGCTCTGGGGTGGCTCCCCCCCGCTCCAAGAGAAGACCCCTCTTGCCTGTCTTCAACCACCGTGACAGACCAACTGAAATGCGAACCCCCTCATCAAAGAACCAAGAACCCCTCTGGCACCCTCTTGGCACCCCCATGGCACCCCCCTGGCCACCTCCTTCCAGAGACTGAGACTGTACCCCCTCCCAACTCAGGGAAGGGGGAGAACCTGCCCAGAGTAGACGTACCTGGGAGCATTCGGCCATGAAAACAATGGACTTTTCCCCTCCATGGAAACATAATTGCGGCCACCCTTCCCCCAACCAAGAACAGTATATCTGGGATTCGGTTCGACTGCCTCTCCGAGTCTCCCCAAGACGTGTACCAGCGAGCATCGGCGGCGGGACCCCGAAGGCATCACGTCTTGGTAGCTATACCCCATTCCCTGACCTTCTTTCCTTCCTTTTTCCTTATCCTATCCTTCTTTTCCCCGGATCCTCTAAGCCATGCATATTTAGCTGTAGTTATTATCAATAAATTCCATCTTGTTGATTTGCTACTGCAAACCCCTGTGCCTTTGTTGGTTATTTTTGCACCCAAAAATCATTCGTCACCCATTCATGTTGGGCGGACCTTCACACACTGTCACCCTCCAATCCACGGTCACTTTTAGAAATCTATAAATGCTGGAGTCAGAAATTAAAAGTGCTCTTTTTTACCTTGGGACAGTGGTGTGTCCATATCGTGTTATTTCCTGTCCTGTAGCGACATCTGGTGGCCGCCGTGTGTGGAACAGCCACAGTGAGGTCATATCGTTTTACTCCCCCTCCTTGCTCTGGCGCGGTGACAGTGAGCCGTTTGGCACTTTACCTGCAGCTCTTGAGATAACGGCAAATCCTGTGGGTTTCATGGAGGATTCTCTGGGTTTGGATCTCTGGAAGGGTCTCATGGAGCAGAAACAGGTTTCTGTTTCCTGTAGTGATTTTGAAAGATAATTTCTGTGGGCCAGAGAGCAAGGGGTTTTTTCCAACCCTGCAGAGGCATTCTCTAGGGAGGTGTGGCCTCTCGTGGGAGGCCAAGCGCTTTTTGATGATTGCACTATAGATGTGGGACCACTGCTGGTTCATTGGACAAAGTTTGATGTGATTTCGCCGAGGTCTGGATTTTGTAGCTCTCGGAGATCCCAGGGGGACCCTTCTGTCTCAGATGTGGATGAGGGGGTGCAAGAGCCTAAATGAGGGATGTGGGACTCCAGGCAGCTCTTCAAAATGCAGTTTATTACATCCAAGGTGTTACAGCAGTCCAGGGTCATGGGCGACAGATCCTGTGTCTACAGCTGTCAGCTCCAGCTGCAGGCAGGCCTGGAGACCCGCATGCCTCGTTCAGGCTCTTACTAATGGTGCCCCACGTTGGGCGCCACCGTAAGAGCCAGATTGAAAGATGCAGGAGTCCAGGTGGCTCTTCAAAATGTAATTTATTATATCCAAGGTGTTACAGCAGCGCAGGGTCAAGGGCGACAGAAACTGTGCCTGCAGCTGTGAGCTCCAGCTGCAGGCAGGCCTGGAGACCCACATCCTTCATTCACGCTCGTACTAATTGTGCCCCACATTGGGCGCCACCGTAAGAGCCTAAATGAGGGCTATGGGACTCCAGGCGGCTCTTCAAAATGCAGTTTATTACATCCAAGACCTCACAGCAGCGCAGGGTCATGGGTGACAGAGCCTGTGCCTGCAGCTGTCAGCTCCAGCTGCAGGCAGGCCTGCAGACCCTTCAATTTTGGTTAAAATGCATTATATACTTTTCTTTGCTGAGCATCTTAATACAGCAGAACCAATCTATACCCCAACTTTTATCTATAGCCTATCATAACTACTATAATTACCATATTCATGTTACTGTTCTCCAATCACTAAAAGTTAGTACATTACAGTTCAAGCTAGAAGATGTTTTCCAATTTTCTTGCAGTGGAAAATTCTGAGACCTTTTTTCTGCTTGCAACATCGGCAGGCTTGTTTGGCTGTGCTCTCTTTCTGCTTGGTAAAAACATCTTCTTGTTTGGGGTGGGTTTGTCCTTTGCTCTAAGCCATAAAAACCCCTTCTAACTAACACACCCTTTGCCTCCTTGGTTATCCAGTCAGACTGGCTCAGCAATTCTTTTCTTCTGTATCAAAACTTGCTTCCATCTCTATTCCTTCTTCAGATTCCACATTCAAAAATCTTTCTGCCCAGCACACACACCTGTGAGACTTTCTTGTCAAACTTTCATCCTTCCCAACACAAGTGGGTTTCCCATCCCACCTTCCCGTGTCTCCCCCATGGTCACACAGACAGAACCACAGGTCAGCCCGTGGGGTGCACCCTCTCTGTCGGGCTGGGGGACGTTGGGCTCTGACTGTGGGGCCTGTGACTCGCACGGGTGCTGCATTGATCTTCCTCACCTCCTCCCTCATCCTCCTCATCTCCTCTTTGAGGTCCTTGACCACAGCAGGGACATGAGCCTGCATGGGGCCATTGATCATACTCTCACTATTTCTAAGCTTGTTGGTGACAGAGCCCACTGCCTCTCGGTTGGTGTCAGCATCAATCATTGCAATGAGGGTGGTGCATTGAGATGGCCCCAGATCTGCCAGACCCCACAACATTTGCCGTGTGCACCTGACCTTGTCGGGGTCATTTCCATGCTGTCCATCCCTCCCAAAGAGTCCCTCCAATACTGCCACTTCTCTCAGCTGTTGGGTCCCTTCCTCAAGGGTTTGATACAATTTTAATTTTGCCATCTGCTCGGGTGTATTTGCATCCCACCCAGGGTTTCCAAGGGGAAATATCTCAGTGACAGCGCCTTGAAGCAGCTCCCTGGCTCTGCTCCCCTCAAGGAATGTTGGGATGGATTTATTGAGCACTCGTCTCTCAATGGGGTCAGTGATGTGTCTGAAACACAGTTCAGATCCAACCAGTCTGCTTCATATAGAGAATATTAATTATTGTATTAATTAATTAATAGGCTGTACGGTGCACACATGAACTGATAGATTATACTGAACCAACCTGTAGCTGCAAGGAATCATCGATAATCAATATCAGTATCAAATACCATGCCAAACTGCTGGTGATCAATAATAATGTGTGAAAGGCAATACAAAAGTGCAGAAGCCAATATAGGATTGCAAAAACCAATGCAGAATTGCAGAAGCCAATCATAACCTGCAATTTATGTCCTGGCTCTGCTGCACAGTGGAAATCTGGAAGCTCCGAGGGGAACTCATTCACCCCTGTCCCCTTTCCCTGAGTGTCCCTGAGTGTCCCCAGTGATGTCACCCCAGGAATTCCCATCAGGATTTGGGGCAATTTCAATGAAAATTCCAAAAAAATTGCCCAGACTTGCCTCAAATACTGCATGAGGAGGGCCCAGGTGACAGTAGGGATGTCCCCAGTGATGTCACTGTGATGATGACATTGCAGTGGTGATGTCACTGTCCTGAAGCAGCTTTGGGATGTCCTCGATGGCTTTTTGGCACTGCTTGGCCACCGCGCGGCTGCCGGGGCCATCAGGGCCACCACGGCCACCATAGGGACTCAAGAGGAGGTCATGGATGTCCCCAAGTGTCCCCAGCAGGTGATGCTTGAACAGGCGGGCGCTGGCCTCCCACAGCTGCTCAAACTTGGCCACTTTGGCCACCAAGGCCTCGGGGACATTGGGGGACGCCTCCTTTGTCCCCTCCAGGGCAGCCTCGATGTCCCTGAGCTGGCACTCCATGTAACTGATAAACAAGGTGGCTTTATTACACGTGGCCACGAAGCGCTGCAGCGGTCCCAGGGCCATGTCTGCCCAATCTCTCCTTCTGGTGGCCGCCCTCACCTGCCTGGTGGCCACCACAGCCTCTCCCATGGCCTTGTTGGTGGACACTGTCATCCTGGCCGAGGCCTCCTCATCCCTGTCCTGGGCCACCATCAGCAGCTGGGCTGTGACCGCCAGGTTGTGCCCCGCTGTCCCCCTGCAGGTGGCCTTGTCCTGCTGGTCCCTGGCCCAGGTGAAGGCCGCGTCCTCGCAGTCATCGCAGAAATTTGTCGCCTCCTCCACCAGCTGTTCCCATCTCTCCTCGCGTGCAGCCACCAACTCCTGCCAGGCACTGCCCTCAGCTCTCACATCGGCCCAGGTGGTCCCAGGGGTGGCCTCAAGGCTGGCCAGGGCCCGGCCCAGGGAGGGGGTGCCATGGTCACCCAGGGAGGTGACACCGGGGTGGTCCAGGGTCTTATGGAGGATCTGGGTGAAGATCCTCAGGGCCGCGTGCAGGGACTTTGGGGGCACACAGCGCTGCATGGCCTGGTGTGGCCCGGTCACAGTGGCCACCACCTTGCCCAGGGTCGCAACCACAGACACCAAAGCCTCCAGCAGCTGGGAAGGGGACGGTTAGGGAGGGGACAGGAGAGGTGTCAGGGACCTGATGGCTCTTGTGGCCTCCTAAGGCGGCCCCTGTGCCCTCCCGGGGATCCCTTTTTCCCTTCCCTGGAGGGCTCTGCTGTCCCATCTGTCCCCTTGTCACCCCTGCTGTCCCCTCTGCCACACCTGCCAGCTCCCATGTCCCCTCCACCCTGTCTCTCCCTGCCCCCTCTGCCGCCTTTCACCACCCCTAAGCCCCCTCCTCCACAAGCATCCCTCTGTCCACCTCTGCCCCCCCCCCACCCCTGACACACCTCTTTGAGCTCCACGATCAATGGGGACACGCAAAAGACGCTCTGAGGATGTTCTGGGTGTCGAAGGGCACTGGGGCTGGCAGTACCACGATCAAAATAGAACTTGATGTCTTGAAGTGTCCCCTTCAGGTGATCCTTGGCCAGGCGGGCATTGGCCTGCCAGAGCCGCTCGGCCTCAGCCACCTTGGCCATCAAGTCCTCGGGGACATCAGGGATGCCCCACTTGTCCTCTTCAGGATGGCCTCGATGTCCCTGAGCAGGCGCTGCAGCTCCCGGGGGAATGCAGTGGCTTCGTCACACGCGGCCACCAAGCGCTCCAGCAGCCCCAGGGACGCCTCCAGCCGCTGTCTCACCATGATGGCCCTTCTCGCCTCGCTGGCAGCCACCCTGGCCTCTCTCCACACCTGGGCTTCATGCCCGGCCACCACCTCGGCCCCCTCCTCCCTGCCCAGGGCCTGACCCAGGTCCAGTGTCTTTTCCTGAGCTGTTCCATCAGGGGAAGGTTCATTCTGCAGGTTCTTGGCCCGGGCAGTGGTGGTGGCCGCCCTATCAGCTGCCTCAGTGGCCAAATCCCTGCAGGCATTGCGGAGGTTCATGGCTGCCCTGGCCAGCCTGGTCCATTTCTTTGCAAGCTCAGCCACCGACCAGTGCCACTCACTGGCCACCATTGTCGCACGGTACCGGGTGGTCCATGGGGTCCTCTCCCAGGCAGTCAGGGCCTGCCTCAGGGAGGTGGGAGGGTCATCATTATCGCAGTTGACATAGTGTCGCCTCCTGGTGCCATCAGCACAGTTCAGGGTGAAAGAGAGTTTCTTGGTGAAGTCCTCCAGGTCCCCGTACAGGCGCCTTAGGGACATGAGCAGATTCACCTTGTTCCACCTGGGCAGGGTGGCCAGCAGCTCACCCAGGATGGCCACCACAGTGACCTGTGGCTGCAGCAGGGCAGGGAATGGCTGGGGAGGGGACAGGGGAGGTGTCAGGGACCTGGTGGCACTTAGGGACTGCTGGGGTGCCCCCTGCACCCGGGGGTTCCCCTTTGTCCGCTCTGTCCCTTTGTCAGCCTCTTGTCCCCTCTGCTACAACCTGCCCCTCTGCTCAGATCCTCTCCTACTCCCTGCCCTCTGCTGTCCCCTCTGCCATCCCCTGCTCCCCCCACCAAAGCCCCCGTGTCCCTTCCCACCCCATGTCCTCCCATACCCCACTGCCCACTACCCCACACACACTCCCTTTCCTACCAGTGTCACCTCTGTCCACCTCTCCCCCCCATCCCTGTCGCACCTCTTGGAGCTCCATGCTCACTGGGGACACCTTGGGGATGCTCTGGGGACACTCCAGGGGTCGAAGGAGCCTTGGGATGTCCTTGATGGCTCTTTGGCACCGCTCAGCCACCTCGTTGACATTGAGGTTTGCAGGATGACAATTGAAATAGAAGTTGATGATGTCATCAAGCGTCCCCCATAGGTGATCCTTGGCCAGGCGGGTGTTGGCCTCCCACAGCCGCTCGGCCTCAGCCACCTTGGCCACCAAGTCCTCCGGGACATCAGGGGACGCCTCATTTGTCCCCTTCAGGGCCACCTCGATTTCCCCAACCCTGCGCTGCAGCTCCCGGGGGAATGCGGTGGCTTCGTCACACGCGGCCACCAAGCGCTCCAGCAGCCCCAGGGCCACCTCCACCCGCTGTCTCCTCATGGTGGCCCTTGTTGCCTGGCTGGCAGCCACCCTGGCCTCTCTCCTCACCTGGGCTCCATGCCTGGCCACCACCTTGGCCCCCTCCTCCCTGCCCAGGGCCTGACCCAGCTCCACCATGTTTTCCTGAGCTGTCCCATAATGGGCAGCCTCGTCCTGCAGCTCCCTGGCCCGGGCGGTGGCAGTGGCCGCCCTGTTGGCCACCTCAGTGGCCACCACCTTCCAGGTGCTGTGGAGCTTGGTGGCCTTCCTGGCCAGCTGGGCCCAGCTGTTCACAAGCACAGACACCGACCGCTGCCACTTGCTGGCTGCCATTGTCACATCGTCCCAGGTGGTCCATGGGGTGCTCTTGTAGGCAGCCAGGGCCTGGCTCAGGGAGGTGAGAGGGTCACCATCATCGGAGGTGACATTGCAGTGCCACCAGGCATAACCTACACCATACACGGTGGCCTGGATCTCCTTGGTGAAGTCCTCCAGGTCCCGGTACAGTGTCCCTGCAGACCCAAGCAGCATCATCTCCTTGTCCCACCTGGGCAGGGTGTCCAGCAGCTCACCCAGGATGGCCACCACGGTGACCTGTGGCTGCAGCAGGGCCGGGGACAGCTGGGGAGGGGACAGGGGAGGTGTCAGGGACCTGGTGGCACTTACGGCCTCCTGGGGTGGCCCCCTGCCCCCGAGGGGTCCCCTTTGTCCCCTCCATCCCTTTGTCAGCCTCTTGTTCCCTCTGCCACCCCCTCCCCTCACAGTTCCTCCCACCCCCTCCCTCCCCAGTGTCCCCTCTGTCCCCCTCTCCCCCTCTCCTTCCCCTCCCTCCAAGTTGCACCTCTTGGAGCTCCATGCTCACTGGGAACTCCCTGGGGACACCTTGGGATGCTCCGGGGGTCGAATGAGCCTTGGGATGTCCTCAGTGGTGCTTTGACACTGCTCAGCCACCTCACGGGCACTGGGGCCGGTGGGACCACCAGTGAACAAGAACTTGATAGCGTCTGGAAATGTCCTCACCAGGTGACGTGTGGCCTGGCGGGCGTTGGCCTCCCACAGCCGCTTGGCCACGGCTGCCTTGGCCACCAAGGCCTTGGGGACATTGGAGGCCTCCGTCTTTCTCCCCTCCACGGTGTCATACATGTACCCAAGCAGGCGCTGCAGCTCCCGGGGGAACAAGGTGGCTTCATCACATGCTGCCACCAAGCGCTCCAGCAGACCCAGGGCTGTCTCCATCCATTGTCTCTCCATGGTCGCCCTTTTTGCATCCCTGGTAACTTTCCTCACATACCCTCTCAGCCAGGTTTCATGTGTGTCCCGCCCGTTGACACTCTCCTCCCTGCCCAGGGCTTGACCCAGCTCCCCTGTGTTTTCCTGAGCTGTCCCATCATGGGCAGCCTCCTCCTGCAGGTGCTTGGCCCAGGAGGGGGCGTGGGCCTCCATTTTGGCACCCTCAGTGGCTGCCTGAATGGCCATCACCCTGCAGGTGTTGCGGAGCTTGGTGGCTGTCCTGGTTGGCCGGGCCCAGCTGTTTATAAGCACAGACACCGACTGCTGCCACTTGCTGGCCACCATTGTCACACAGTCCCGGGAGGTCCCTGGGGTGCTCCTGTAGGCGGCCAGGGCCTGGCTCAGGGAGGCGGGAGGGTCATCATCATCCACGGTGACATTGTGGCGCCACCCGGTGGCATCAGTGCAGTACAGGGTGGCCCGGAGCTCTTTGGTGAAGTCTACGAGGTTCCAGTACAGGCAGCTTGCGAACCGGTTCAGCATCATCTCCGTGTCCCAGCTGTGCACGGTGTCCAGCAGCTTAACCAGGGTGTCCACCACATTGACCTGTGACTGCAGCAGGCCCGGGGACAGCTGGGGAGGGGACAGGGGAGGTGTCAGTGACCTGGTATCACTTGCAGCCTCCTGCAGTGGCTCCGTCCCCTCCTGGGGTCCCCTTTGTCCCCTTCCTAGAGGGCTCTGCTATCCCCTCTGTCCCTTTGTCACCCCCCTGATCCCTCTGCCCTCCCCACCACCTCCTGTTTCCCCCCCTTTTACCTCTTTGTCACCCTCCCCCCTTCCTCCTATGCCCTCTTGTCCCCTTTGCGCCCCCCTGTCCCTCCCACCACCCCCGTGTCCTCTCCATCCCCCACTGCTCCATTTCACCTCCCCCCGCCGTGTCCTCTCTGTCACCCCCGTGTCCCCTCTGTCATCCCCCACCCTCCACTCCGGGACTGTCGCACCTTGAAGGTCTCCATGGCCGCTGGGGACACTCCGGGGACACTCCAGGGACACTCTGGGGACACTCCGGGGACACTCCAGAGACACTCCCAGTAACAAACACGCCCGGGTAAAGGTTGGGGACACGCAGGAACGGGGCATGGCCGGATAGAGGAAGCAGGAAGAGGTGACGTCACCATTCCCCCCTTTCCGTGAGGCCAGGTCAAGGTCCCCAGTGTCCCCAACGGGACCCTGATGTCTCCTCAGGGTCCCCAACAAGGCTCAAGTGTCCCCTGATGTCCTGTTGGGGACACGGGTCACACACCAGGGTCCTGTTGTGGGCACTGTATGGATATCAGGGACATAGTGGTGACCGAAAACAGGACAGGGGACGTCAGGGTGTCCCTGGTGACCCCAGGGGAAGGACACGGGGTGTCCCCAAGGGAAGGACATGGGGGCCGCCCCAAGGTCCCCAACAGGACCCCAGTGAGTCTCAGGTGTCCCCAGCTGGACATTGGGGTACACTTGGGCCTTGCGGGGGACATTGGGGCAACACCAGGGCCATGTGGGGACACTCAGGGGACATTGGGGTCCCACTGGGGACATTGGGGGACATTTGGGGGACATTTGGGGACCCTGCCCTGGCCCCACAGGTTGAGGGGACAAGGGGGACAGTGATGTCACCTCTTCCTGCTTCCTCCATTTGTCTGTGCAATTTCCCTGTGTGTCCCCAACTGTCACTTGGGCATGTTTGTCACCTGGAGTGTCCTCAGAGACTCCCCAAGATGTCCCCAGAGTGTCCCCAGAGTGTCCCCAGATTGTCCCCAATGTCCCCAATGGCCATGGAGCCCCACGAGGTGTGACAATCCCGGCATGGGGGGACACGGGGGTGACAGAGGGGACAGGAGGGTGGCAGGAAGGGGGGAGGTGACAGAGGGGTGGAGGGGACCGAGGATGGCAGACGGGTTCTGACCCACTGAATTTGTGCTGCTCCATCGGGGCCATCGCTGCTGAAGCAGCCCCAGCGCCGGTGCTGCAGCATCCTCAATGGGAACGCTCCTGCTCGGCCCGGGGCCCCCTTGCTTTGGGCCTTTCTTTTTCTTAGAATAAATGCTGAAATCACTTTAGCACCCAGAGCCCGCTCTCGTTTTTAACACCACAAAATTCAGGATTCCCAGAGCAAACAAACTTGAGGATTCCTGGGGCACACAGGCAGACGGTGATCGGTCCCTCAGGGCTGAGCTCCAGCGGTGCCAGTGAATTCTCTCTGCAGGGACAGCCTGGCCGCCCTCCTCCGATGCCAAAGAGCGACAGAGAGAGGCTGCCCCCAACCCCTGCCCCCCATTCTCCCGCTATCTCTGTGCCCCCCTCCCAGAGAAACTCCCAAAAACCAGAGGAGTTCCCCCTCCCCGCCTTCTCAAGCACTCAGCCATCAGCGCCTCTCAGCAACTCCATGGGAAAAAATGCACAAGAAACAAGGAAAGAACAGAAAAACCCAACCCCCAACAAGGGCTGGTGGTGGCTGCGGTTTTTGGGGGTTCCAGCGACACCCGGGGCGGGGTCAGTGCTCAGCAGCGGGGGGGCCCCCAAACCACAGCCAGGTGTGAGAAACAAAGCTCACTCTTTGAAAATTGTAAATGTTTAATTGGGGCTATAAAAGGAGTTTAGCACTTGGCCAAAGAACTCGCCCCTAACTTAACCCATTGTTCTCCAGATCCGGTTCCACCGCTGGGCTACAAACACATTCCTGAGTTCAGACATTATTCAAACATTCCCGGGAGGTTTGGATGTTCCAGGAACTCTTGTTTGGTTTGAATCTCTGACTTGTCTGCAGGACATTCTGTAGATTAGGTCAATATATTTGATTTCTTCTCCTGGTTCCATCCTGTTGTTTCAGGATCAATTCATAAATTCTTCTCAGGTTTGTGTCACTGTTATCACCTGGAGAGGCCGGGCCCAGGTGTGAGAAACAAGGGAATTGTTTTACACCTGAGTCAGTTACACAAAAGCATTTTAACATTGCATAGTCTCTATTTTAATATTTATTATTTGTCTATTTAATATTTGTCTATTTTTAATATTTTAATGCTTATGATATAATATCTATTTATTACTCCAGCATTAAATTGGCTACACAGATAAACTGATCTATTATATTGTACCAGCAGGCAGCTACAAGGAATTATCAAGAATCAATAATCAAGTACCGCAGCAAAACACTTGTTAAAGTATTTTTTAGCAAAAGCCAATGCAGAATTGCAGCAGTCAATGCAGAATTGCAGAAACCAAGGCAGAATTGCAGAAGCCAATTATTAAATTGTCATTTATGACCCCTGTGGGTGGCCTTGTCCTGCTGGTGCCTGGCCCAGGCGAGGGCCGCGTCCTCGCAGGCATCACGGAGCTTGGTGATCTCCTCCACCAGCTGTTTCCATCTCTCCTCACATGCAGCCACCAACTCCCACCAGGCGCTGCCCGCGGCTCTCACATCGGCCCAGGTGGCCCCAGGGGTGGCCGTGAGGGTGGTCAGGGTCCGGCCCAGGGAGGGGACACCACGGTGGCCCAGGGAGGTGACACTGCTGTGGTTCAGGGTGCTACGGAGGCTCCGGGTGAAGCTCCCCAGGTCCTCATGCAGGGAGTTTGGGGACTTGTGTCAGAACTTGCCCCTGTGTGGCCCTGACTGGGTGGCCACCACCTCACCCAGGGTGGCCACCACGGCCACCAGAGCCTGCAGCTGTGGAGGGGACACCTGGGGAGGGGACAGGGGAAGTGTCAGGGACCTGGTGGCACTTGCCCTGGAGGGCTCTGCTGTCCCCTCTGTCACTTTGTGACCCCCTGTCCTCTCCTGCCACCCCTGTGTCCCCTCTGCCACCCCTCGTGTTCCCTCTGCAGGGACATGGGGACACTGCAAAGGTAGCACCAGGGACATGGCACTACCAGCAGCCCAGAGGCACCAGCTCTGCCCCAGGCAGGTGGCACTTGAGGGGCTCTTGCTGACACGAGGAGCTGCTGGCACTTGAGGAGCTGGTTGCACTTGAGGGCTCTTGGTGACATGAAGAGCTGGTGGCACTTGAGAGCTGGTGATACTTGAGGGGCTCTTGGTGACACAAGGAACTGATGGCACTCAAGTGTCCACAAGTCTCCCCAGTGACATCACTACCCCAATGAAGTCACAGCGGTGACATCACTGTCCCCGCAGCAGCCTCGGGATGTCCTCGATGGCCTTTTGGCACCACTCAGCTACTGTGCGGCTGCCGGGGCCACTGGAGACACCTTGGCCACCACAGGGACTCAAGAGGATGTTGTCAATGAGCTCAAGTGCCCCCAGCAGGTGATCCTTGGCCAGGCGGGTGCTGGCGCGCCACAGCCGCTCAGACTCTGCCACTTCATCCAGCTTGGACTGGGGGACTTCAGGGGACGCCTCGTTTGTCCCCGTCAGGATGGCCTCGATGTCCCTGAGCTGCCACTCCATGTTCCAGTAGAACAAGGTGACTCTGTCACACGCGGCCACCAAGCGCTGCAGTGGCTCCAGGGCCACCACTGCCCAACGTCCCCACCTGGTGGCCACCATTGCCCACCTGGTGGCCACCGTAGCCTCTCCCACAGCCTCATTGGTGGCTGCTGCCACCGGGGCATCGTGCGGGGCCATTTCCCAGGTCATGTCCTCCCTGATCAGGGCCACCATCAGCTGCCGGGCCTTGACCACCTTCCCGCAGTCATCTCGGAGCTTGGTGGCCTCTCTGGCCAGCTGGTCCCAGCTGTCCACAAGCTTGGCCACAAACTCCCGCCAGGCACTGGCCGTGGCTCTCACATTGGCCAAAGTGGCCCCCAGGGTGGCCCTGAGGGTGGCGAGGGCCTGGCCCAGGGAGGGGACCACAGGATGACCCCGGGAGGTGACACGACCGTGGTTCAGGATCTTACGGAGGCTCCGGGTGAAGTTCTGCATGTTTTCATGCAGGGAGTCTTGGGAATTGTGTAGGCAGGTGGCCCCGTTTGGCCCGGTCACAGTGGCCACCACCTCACCCAGGATGGCCACCACGTCCACCATCACCTGCAGCTGCGGAGGGGACACCTGGGGAGGGGACAGGGGAGGTGTCAGGGACCTGGTGGCACTTGTGGCCTCCTGGATAGGCCCCCTGCCCCCAAGGGGTGCCCTTTGCCCCTCCATCCCTTTGTCAGCCTCTTGTCCCCGCTGCCACCCCCCACCAGCCTCCCTGTCCCCTCTCCCCCCTTGTCCCTCCGATCCTGCATTGCCCCCTCCCTCCTGCAGTGTCACTTCTGTCCCACTCTCTCCCCCACCTCCCCATCGCACCTCTTGGAGCTCCGTGCTCACTGGGGACACCTTTGGGATGCTCTGAGGACACTCTGGGGGTTGAAGGAGCCTTGGGATGTCCTCGGTGGCTCTTTGGCACCGCTCGGCCACCCCACAGACACTGGGGCTGTTGGGACCACCAGTGAACAAGAACTTGATGGCATCTGGAACTGCCTTCAGCAGGTGACCCTTGGCCAGGCGGGCATTGGCTTCCCACAGCCGCTCAGCCTCGGTCACCTTGGCCACCAAGGCCCTGGGGACTTTGGGGGACTCCTCATTTGTCCCCTTAAGGGTGACCTCGATGTCCCCGAGCAGGCGCTCCAGCTCCTGGGGGAACGCGGTGGCTTCGTCACACGCAGCCACCAAGCGCTGTAGCAGCCACAGGGCCACCTCCACCCGCTGTCTCACCATGGTGGCCCTTGTTGCCTTGCTGGCAGCCACCATGGCCTCTCTCCTCATCTGGGTTTCACGCCCAGCCACCACCTCAGCCCCCTCCTCCCTGCCCAGGGCCTGACCCAGCTCCCCCATGTTTTCCTGAGCTGTCACATGACGGGCAGCCTCGTCCTGCAGCTCCCAGGCCCGGGCAGAGGCGGTGGCCACCCTGTCGGCCGCCTCAGTCGTCACCCCTCTGCAGGTGTTGTGGAGCTTGGTGGCGTTCCTGGCCAGCTTGGCCCACCTGTTCACAAGCACAGACACCGACCGCTGCCACTTGCTGGCCACCATTGTCACGTGGTCCCAGGTGGTCCAGTCGGTGCTCTGGTAGGCAGTCAGGGCCTGGCTCAGGGAGATGAGAGGGTCACCGTCATTGTAGGTAGGAGGTTCATCATCATTGTAGGTGGGAGGGTCATCATCATTGTTGGTGACGTTGCGGTGCCACCAGGTGTCATCTGTGCAGTACAGGGTGATGCGGAGGTTATCAGTGAAGTCCACCAGGTCCCAGTACAGTCTCACTGTGGACACGGGCAGCATCTCCTCGTCCCGCCTGGGCAGGATGGCCAGCAGCTCACCCAGGATGGCCACCATGGTGACCTGTGGCTGTAGCAGGGCTGGGGTCCCCTGGGGAGGGGACAGGGGAGGTGTCAGGAACCTGGTGGCACTTACGGCCTCCTGGGGTGTTCCGCATCCACTGAGGTGTCCCTTTTGTCCTCTCCATCCCTTTGTCAGCCTCTCGTTCCCTCTGTCACCCCCTGTCTATCCCCTCATAGCCCGTTCCACCCAGTGCTCCCATTGCTGTCCACTCTGCCACTCCCCCCAGCCCCCATGTGCCCTCTCCCCCCACGTGTCCCCTCAGCCCCCCCTTTCCCCTCCACCTCTCTGTCACCTCCCCCCTTCCTGCCACTCCCTCCTGTCCCCTTGGTGACCCCCTGTCCCCTCCTGCCATCCTTCCTGTGTCCCCTCCATTCCCCCATTGCCCCCCCTTCCACCCCAGTGTCCCCTCTGTCCCCCTCTCCTCCACCCCCGTCACACCTCTTGGAGCTCCATGCTCATTGGGGACACCTTGGGAATGTTTTGGATACTCTCTGGGGGTCGAAGGAGCCTTGGGATGTCCTCAGTGGCTCTTTGGCAGCGCTTGGCCACCACACAGGCACTGGGGCTGCTGGGACCACAGGTGAAATAGAAGTCGATGATCTCTTGAAGTGTCCCCAGGAGGTGATATTTGGCCAGGCAGGCGTTGGCCTCCCACAGCCACTCGGCCTCAGCCACCTTGACCACCAAATCCTCGGGGACTTTGGGGGACACCTCATTTGTCCCCTCCAAGGCGGCCTCAATGTCCCCAACCCTGCGCTGCAGCTCCCGGGGGAACGCGGTGGCTTTGTCACACGCGGCCACCAAGTGCTCCAGCAGCTCAAGGGCCACCTTCATCAGCTGTCTCACCATGGTGGCCCTTGTTGCCTCGCTGGCAGCCTCCATGGCCTCTCTCCTCGCCTTGCCCTCCCTGCCCAGGGCCTGATCCAGCTCCCCCTTTTTTTCCTGAATTCTCCCATAAATGGCAGCCCAGTCCTGCAGCCTCCTTGCCCGGTCAGTGGTGGTGGCCGCTCTTTTGGCTGCTTCAGAGGCCACCTCCTTGCAGATGTCACGGAGCTTGATGGCCTTCCTGGCCACCTGGGCCCAGCTGCGTTCAAGCACATCCACTGACCGGTGCCACTTGCTGGCTGCCATTGTCACACGCTTCCGGGATGTCCATGGGGTGCTCTTGTAGGCGGCCAGAGCCTGGCTCAGGGAGGTGACAGTGTCATCATCATTGGAGGTGACATTGTGGCGCCTGCAGGTGTCATCAATATAGCTCATGGTGGCCCAGAGCTCATTGGTGAGTTCCTCCAGATCCCAGTATGGGCACCCTGGGGACATGAACACCAGCATCTTCTCATCCACCCTGGGCAGGGTGTCCAGCAGCTCACCCAGGGTGGCCACCACGGTGACCTGTGCCTGCAGCAGGGCCGGGGACAGCTGGGGAGGGAACAGGGGAGGTGTCAGGGACCTGGTAGCACTTGCGGCCTCCTGGGGTGGCCCCCAGCCCCCAAGAGGTCCCCTTTATTCCCTCCATCCCTCTGTCAGCCTCTTGTTCCCTCTGCCACCACCCTGCCCCCACTGCTGTCCCTCTGCCACCCCTCTCCATCCTCTGTGTCCCTCCCATCCCACTCTTCACTCCCTCTCCCCCCGCCTTGCCCTGTCGCACCTCTTGGAGCTCCTTGCTCAGTGGGGACACCTTTTGGACGCCTTGGGGACGTGGTCGGGGTCGAAGGAGCCTTGGGATGTCCTCGGTGGCTCTTCGGCACCGCTCGGCCACCCCAGTGGAGCTATTGTGACCAAAATTGAAATAGAACTTGACGATGTCATCAACTGCCCCCAGCAGGTGATCCTTGCCCAGGCAGGTGGTGGCCTCCCACAGCCACTCGACCTCGGCCACCTTGGCCACCAAGTCCTTGGGGACATTGGGGGACGCCTCATTTGTCCCCTTCAGGGCAGCCTCAATGTCCCCAACCCTGCACTGCAGCTCCCGGGGGAACGTGGTGGCTTCGTTACACGCGGCCACCAAGCGCTCCAGCCGCCCCAGGGCCACCGCCAGCCGCTGTCTCCTCCTGGTGGCCCTTGTTGCCTGGGTGGCAGCAACCCTGGCCTGTTCCCTCACCTGGGCTCCATGCCCGGCCACCACCTCGGCCCCCTCCTCCCTGCCCAGGGCCTGACCCAGCTCCCCCATGTTTTCCTGAGCTGTCAGATCACGGGCAGCCTTTTCCTCTAGCTTCCTCACTCGGGTGGTGGCGGTGTCCTCCTCAGAGGCTGCCTCAGTCACCACCTCCCTCCAGGCATTGCGGAGCTTGGTGGCCTTCCTGGCCAGCTCGGCCCAGCTGTCCGCAAGCACTGACACGCGCAACACGCTGGCTGCCGTTGTCACATTGAACCAGGTGGTCCATGGGGTGCTCTCGTAGGCGGCCAGGGCCCGGCTCAGGGAGATGACAGGGCGAGCAATACTGTCACGGTCCCTACAGTGGTACCAGACACGCTTAGTCTGCCACATGGTTCCATAGAGCTTATAGGTGAATTCCTTCAGGTCCCTGTGCAGGCACCCTGGGGGCAACAGCAGCATCATCTCCTCGTCCCATCTGGGCAGGGTGTCCAGCAGCTCGCCCAGGATGGCCACCACGGTGACCTGTGGCTGCAGCAGGGCTGGGGACAGCTGGGGAGGGGACAGGGGAGGTGTCAGGGACCTGGTGGCACTTAGGGCCTGCTGGGGTGGCACCCTGATCCTGAGGGGTCCCTTTTGTCCCCTCCATCTTTTTGTCAGGCTCTTGTTCCCTCTGCCACCCCCTGCCCCCAATGCTTTCCCCTCTGCCACACCCGCCAGCCCCCCATGTCCCCTCCCCACCGTGTACCCCCCATCCCCCTCTGCCCCCTTACACCCTTTCCCCTCCACTCATGACACCTCCGCCCTTCCTGCCACGCCCTCCTGTCCCCTCCCTCCATCCCTGTGTTCCCTCCATCCCCAATAATTGCCCCTTCCCCCTCAGTGTCCCCTCAGTCCCCCTCTCCTCCCCCCGCTCCTGTCCCCCTTCCCCCGTTGAACCTCTTGGAGCTCCATGCTCACTGGGCGCACCTTGGGGAAACTCTGGGGACACTCTGAGGGTCGAAGGAGCCTTGGGATGTCCTCGATGGCTCTTTGGCACCGCTCGGCCACCTCACAGGGGCTGTTGGGACACCCATTGAACAAGAACTTGATGTCTGGAACTGCCCCCAGCAGGTGATCCTTGGCCAGGCGGGCGTTGGCCTCCCACAGCTGCTCGGCCTCGGCCACCTTGGCCACCAAGTCCTCAGGGACATTGGGGGACGCCTCATTTGTCCCCTTCAGGGTGGCCTTGATGTCCCCAACCCTGCGCTGCAGCTCCCGGGGGAACGCGGTGGCTTCGTCACACGCGGCCACCAAGCGCTCCAGCAGCCCCAGGGCCGCCTCCACCCACTGTCTCACCATGGTGGCCCTTGTTGCCTCTCTGGCAGCCTCCATGGCATCTCTCCTCATCTGGGCTTCATACCAGTCTTCCTCCTCGTCCTCCTCCTCCTTGCCCAGGGCCTGACCCAGCTCTCCAATGTTTTCCTGAGCTGGCACAAAAATGGCAGTCCAGTCCTGCCGCTTCCTGGCGGTGCCCACCCTGTCGGCTGCCTCAGTGGCCACGTCTCTGCAGGTGTTGTGGAGCTTGGTGGCTGCCCTGGCCAGCCGGGTCCACCTGTCCACAAGCACAGACACCAACCCCTGCCACTCACTGGCCGCCATTGTCACATCATTCCAGGTGATCCCTGGGGTGCTCCCCCAGGCTTCCAGGGCCTGGCTCAGGGTGGTGACAGGATCCTTATCATCAGAGGTGACATTGCAGCGCCACCAGGTGTCATCAACACAGTACAGGGTGACCCGGAGGTCCCTGGTGAAGTCTGCCAAGTCCCAGTACAGGCTCAATGCAGACACGGGCAGCAGCATCTCATCCCTCCTGGGCAGGGTGTCCAGCAGCTCACCCAGGATGGCCACCACGGTGACCTGTGGCTGCAGCAGGGCCACGGAGAGCTGGGGAGGGGACAGGGGAGGTGTCAGGGACCTGGTGGCACTTGTGGCCTCCTGGGGTGGTCCCCTGCCTATGAGGAGTCCCCTTTGTCACCTCCATACCTTTGTCAGTCTCTTGTTCCCTCTATCCCGCACTGCCCCTTCCCTTGTAGCCCTTCTTGCCCCTGCTCCCACTGCTGTCCCTTCTGCCAGCACCCATGTCCCCTCCCCAACTTATTTCCTCCATTCCCCACTGCCCCCTTCCCCCCTTTCCCCTCCCCCTCTCTGTCACCTCCCCCCTTCCTGCCACTCCCTCCTGTCCCCTTGGTGACCCCCTGGCCCCTCCTGCCACCTCCCGTGTCCACCCCATCACCTATTGTCCCGTCCCCCCTAGTGTCCCCTCTGTCCCCCTCTCCCCCCATCCCTCTGTCACACCTTTTGGAGCTCCATGCTCACTGGGAACACCTTGGGGACACCTTGGGGATGCTCTGGGGGTTGAAGGAGCCTTGGGATGTCCTCGATGGCTCTTTGGCACCACTCGGCCACCTCACAGGCACTGGGGCTGGTGGGACCACCAGTGAAATAGAAGCTGATCATGTCTTGAAGTGTCCCCAGCAGGTGATCCTTGGCCAGGCGGGCGTTGGCCTCCCACAGCCGCTCAGCCTCGGCCACCTTGGCCACCAAGTCCTCGGGGACATTGAGGGATGCCTCATTTGTCCCCTTCAGGGCGGCCTCGATGTCCCTGAGCCGCCACTGCAGCTCCCGGGGGAACGCGGTGGCTTCGTCACACGCGGCCACCAAGCGCTCCAGCAGCCCCAGGGCCGCCTCCACCCGCTGTCTCACCATGGTGGCCCTTGTTGCCTCGCTGGCAGCCACCCTGGCCTCTCTCCTCACCTGGGCTCCATGCCCGGCCACCACCTCGGCCCCCTCCTCCCTGCCCAGGGCCTGACCCAGCTCCACCATGTTTTCCTGAGCTGTCCCATAACGGGCAGCCTCGTCCTGCAGCTCCCAGGCCTGGGCAGTGGGAGTGGCCACCTTGGTGGCCGCCTTGCTGGCCAAATCCCTGCAGGTGTTGCGGAGCTCAGTGGCTTTCTTGGCCAGCTTGACCCACCTGTTCACGAGCACATACGCCAACCTGTGCCATTCTCTGGCTGCCACTGTCACACGGTTGCGAGTGGTCACTGGGGTGCTCTCCCAGACAGCCAGGGCCCGGCTCAGGGAGGTGACAGAGTCATCATCATCGGAGGTGGGAGGGTCATCATCATCGGTGGTGACATTGCGGCGCCACCAGGTGTCATCAATGCAGTACAGGGTGACCCGGAGGTCCCTGGTGAAATCCTCCAGGTCCCGGTACAGTGTCCCTGCCGACCTAACCTGCAGCAGCATCTCCTCATCCCGCCTGGGCATGGTGTCCAGCAGCTCACCCAGGGTGGCCACCACAGTGACGTGCGGCTGCAGCATGGCCGGGGAAAGCTGGGGAGGGGACATGGGCGGTGTCAGGGACCTGGTGGCACTTATGGCCTCCTCAGCCGGTCCCCGGCCCCTAAGGGGTCCCTTTTGTCCCTTCCATTCCTTTGTCAGTCTCTTGTTCCCTCTGCTAGCCCCTCCCCTTGTAGTCCCTCCCTCCCCCTGCCCCCAATGCTGTCCCCTCTGTCACCCCCAGCAGGCCCCGTGTCCCCTCCCTCCCCAGTGTTCCCTCTCTCCCTTCCCCTCTCCCCACCCCCTTTCCGAGTCACACCTCTTGCAGCTCCATGCTCACTGGGGACACCTTGGGGACACCTTGGGGATGCTCTGAGGGTTGAAGGAGCCTTGGGATGTCCTCGATGGCTCTTTGGCACCGCTCGGCCACACCAAAGGCACTGGGGCTGGTGGGAGCACCAGTGAACAAGAACTTGATGGCATCTGGAAATGTCCTCACCAAGTGACGCGTGGCCTGACGGGCGCTGGCCTCCCACAGCTGCTCAGCCATGGCCACCTTGGCCAGCAAGGCCTCAGGGAAATTGGAGGTCTCCTTCTTTCTCCCCTCCAGGGTGTCCTTCGTGTCCCAGGGCAGGTGCGACATCTCCCGGGTGAACGCAGTGGCTTCGTCACACGCGGCCACCAAGCGCTCCAGCAGCCCCAGGGCCGCCTCCAGCCGCTGTCTCACCATGGTGGCCCTTGTTGCCTCACTGGCAGCCACCATGGCCTCTCTCCTCACCCAGGCTTCATACCCGGCCTCCACCTCGGCCCCCTCCTCCCTGCCCAGGCCCTGACACTGCTCCCCCATGTTTTCTGGAGCTATCCTATAATGGGCAGCCCAGTCCTGCAGCTCCCTGGCCCAGGCAGTGCCATTGGCTGCACTGTTGGCTGCCTCAGTGGCCACCTTCCTGCAGGTGTTGTTGAGCTTGGTGGCTTTCTTGGCCAGCTCAGCCCAGCTTTCGCCAAGCTTTCCCAGTGACACCGACCAGTCGATGTGTGGTAATATATCCCAGTCCTGGGGAGGGGCCCCTGGGTTGCTGTCATAGGCAGCCAGGTCCTGGCTCAAGGTGGTGAGAGTGTTTTTATCATTGTTGGTGATATTCCAGCACCGCCAGGTGTCATCAGTGCGGAACAGGAGGTCCCGGAGCTGCCTGGTGAATTCCTCCAGGTCCCGGTGCAGGCTCACTGCAGACCCGAGCAGCATCTCGTTCTCCCTGGGCAGAGTGGCCAGCAGCTCGACCAGGATGGCCACAGCGCTGTCCTGTGGCTGCAGCAGGGCTGGGGACAGCTGGGGAGGGGACAGGGGAGGTGTCAGGGACCTGGTGGCGCTTGTGGCCTCCTGGAGTGCCCCTGTGCCATCCCGGGGTCCCCTTTGTCCCCTCCCTGGAGGGCTCTGCTGTCCCCTCTGTCCATTTGTCAGCCCCCCAACCCCTCTGCCACCACCTGCCACCTCCTGTTCTCCCCCCGCTTCTCCTCTCTGTCACCCTCCCCCTTTCTCCTATGCCCTCCTGTCCCCTTTGCAACCCCCTGTCCCCTCCCACCCACCCCCATGTTCCCTCCATCCCCCACTGCCTTTTCTCACATCCGCCCCATGTCCCCTCTGTCACCCCCGTGTCCCCTCTGTCCCCTCCCCCCACCACCACTCCAGGATTGTCGCACCTCGAGGGGCTCCATGGCAGCTGGGAACACTCCAGGGATGCCTTGGGGACACTCCAGGGACACTTCAGGGACACTCCGGGTGACAAAGACGCCCGTGTGAATGTTGGGGACACGCAGGAACGGGGCGCAGCCGCACAGGGGAAACAGGAAGAGGTGACGTCACTGCCCTCCCTCCCCCGACTGTGGGGCCAGGGCGGAGTCCCCCATGTTCCCCCCGATGTCCCCAATGGGACCCCGTTGTCCCCTCAGGGTCCCCAACAAGGCACAAGTGTCCCCTGATGTCCTGCTGGGGACACTGGGGACACACCAGGGTCCTGTTGGGGATGCTGTGTGGACATCGGGGACATCGTGGTGACCCAAAATGGGACAGGGGATGTTAGGGTGGCCCTGGTGTCCCCAAGGGAAGGGTATGGGGGTGTCCCCAGGGTCCCCAACAGGACCCCGGTGAGTCCCTGGTGTCCCCAGCTGGACATCAGGGGGACACCTGGGCCTTGTGGGGGACATTTGGGAAACACCAGGGCCATGTGGGGACACTCAGGGGACATCGGCATCCCATTGGGGACATTGGGGGGACATTGGGGACCCTTCCCAGGCCCCACAGGTGGGGGGGGCATGGGGGACAGTGATGTCACCTCTTCCTGCTTCCTCCATCTGGTCATGCCACTTTCCCATGTGTCCCCAACTGTCACCTGGGTGTGTTTGTCACCTGGAGTGTCCCCAGAGTGTCACCGGAGTGTTGCCAGAGTTTCCCCAGTGGCCATGGAGCCCCTCAGGGTGTGACAATACCAGCATGGGGGAACATGGGGGTGACAGAGGGGACAGGAGGGTGTGGCAGGAAGGGGGGAGGTGACAGAGGGGTGGAGGGGACCGAGGGTGGCAGAGGGGACAGCAGGAGGGTGGCAGGGGGTGGCAGAGGGGACAAGGGGGTGGCAAAGGGACAGAGGGGACAGCAGAGCCCTCCAGGGAGGGGACAAAGGGGACACTGGGAGGGAACAGGGGCCACCGGAGGAGGCCGTAAGTGCCACCAGGTCCCTGACACCTCCCCTGTCCCCTACCCAGCTGTCCCTTCTCAGGTGCTCTGGGCTCTGGTGGCCGTGGTGGCCACCCTGGGCAAGGTGGTGACCACCATGACCGGGCCACAGAGGGACGAGCAGCAGCGCGTGTCCCCACAGTGTCCCCAGAGTCCCTGAGGAGCTTTGCCTGGAGCCTCCATAACGCCCTGAACCACCGTGGTGTCACCTCCCTGGGCCACCGCGATGTCCCCTCCCTCAGCCAGGCCCTGGCCACCCTCAGGTCCACCCCGGGGTCACCTGGGCCAAGGTGAGAGCCTCAGCCTGGGCCTGGCGGGAGTCGGTGGTGCCTGCTTGGAGAGAGTTGGTACCTGCTGGCCTGGGGGCCTCTGGGTTCTGCGAGGCCACTGAGGATGAGGCCACCACCGAGGCCACCACCGAGGCCACCACTGAGGCCACCACTGCCGCCACTGCCCAGGCTGGGGACCTGCAGGATGAGGCCACCTGCAGGGAGACAGGTGGGGACAACTCGGTGGCCACGGCCCAGCAGCCGCCAGTGGCCATGTAGGGGGAGGAGGTGGCCTCAGCAGGGGCCGTGCAGCATCGGCTCAGGGACATGAGACTGCCCTGGAGGGGACAAAAGAGGCATCCTCCGATGTCCCCGAGGCCTTGGTGGCCATGATGGCCAAATTTGAGTGGCTGTGGGAGGCCAGCACCTGCCTGTTCAAACATCACCTGCTGGGGACACTTGGGGACATCCACGACTTAATCTTGAGTCCCTGTGGTGGCTCCAGTGGCCGAGCAGTGCCAAAAAGCCATCCAGGACATCCCAAGGCTGCTGCGGGGAGAGTGATGTTGCCGCTGTGATGTCATCAGGGCAGTGAAATCATCGGGGACATCACTGTTGTCACCTGTGCCCTCTCCCCTCCCCACATGGGATTTGAGACAAATCTGGGGAATTTTCTGGGAATTTTCATTGATACATGTTGAGAGTTTTTTGCAGATTGAGGAGTTCTTGCAGGACAATGGCCACATTCAGCCGATGCACAATCCAGCCTGCTTGTACTGATGGACAATGGACACGATCACAAACAATGAATAATGGACATGTTCAGAAATGGGGTCGGTATATCCTTGAAAGAGATACAAGAAGAATCACCAGGACTCAGCAGGTTTGTCAGCGAGCTTGGGAAAGTCAGAAAAAAGTGAGCCATGGATGGGCCAGATGATCACAGAAAGACGTGTGAAAAATTAGGTGATCCAATCAGCATTCTAATTTGGACGTGTGAACAGCTAGGATTAACCAATCATGTATTAGCTAGAGACACATGGACAGTAGAGATTTATTATCAATATAGTCTTTTTAGGGATAATAAATTTGGCTCACTGGATCATGTTGGTCATGGTGTGATGTCCCTGAACCTCCACACCCCGCATTTCTGGTGGAGAACGCGGGCAGGCCCAATGTCACAGCACTAAAGGGACTCGAGGTCGGCAATTTGGCTGCTGTGCAGAGGATGGGAGCCAACCCTCGAGGAGCGGAGCAGCCGGTGTAAAGTATCCTCACTGCCCAGGGAGAGGGAAAGGTTACTGGAGCTCCAATCGTAGATGACTTGAATCTCACCCTGATCAAGGTGAGCGGCTGGGGAGGAGATGGGGTCTGAACATGAAAGGGAAGGTGTTCAGAAACTCCTCCAACATATCCTCTCTAAGAGAGAACAAAAGTATGATGCTTCCAATTTGAAGGGACTATTGCACTGGGCTTGGGACCATAATCTCGTAGCAGGAGCACAGGTTGCTTTTGAGATTTCGACATGGAAGCTGTGGGGTGGATGTTGTGGGACAGCATTGCATCTGGCGGGAGTGAGGCAAAAGAGGCGTCTAAATATTCTACTTTGTGGAAAATGATCATAGAGGTGTTGCAAGCCTCAAAGGCAGAGAGGAAAGCTGCTGCTGCGGCTTGTGCAGCCCTTGCCTCTGAGTCAGAACAGCCTCAGGCATTTCCAGCAACTTCAGTCCAGCAGCTGTTTTCTACCACCTTAGATATTCCCTCCCGCAGCCCACAGCCCCTCAGCTCAGAATGGAGCATTGCCCCGACTGCTCCTCCAGCTCAGAGCGAGAAACAGGAAGCTGCGGCCTCTTCGGGGGGGTTGGGGTGTCAGATAAAGGTCAGTTGTGCTCAGAGTGAAGAAATTGTACTAAACAGTAACTTAGAAACTGGAAGTGAAAAGGAGATGTTTTTATAAATAATGCTTCTATTGAAGAGGATTTAAAATCTTCAGTGGACAACTTGCAAAAATTGGTAATTCAACAAAAGGATTCAGTTGTCCCCAAAAGAGACTATTCTTTTGAGAAAATGGACTTGCCAATGATAGTAGGTTCAGACAGACAACCAGGAAAGCGGTTACCACCCTCCCAGTTTGTGTCTGAGCCAGCATTCGAGCCAGTTAAAGGAAATCCTCCCTCTCATGCTGTAAAAAATGTTTAATTAGAGTTGGAATGTGACCCTGACAGAGAAGCAGCTCAGAAACAAAAGTGGAAGGGAGTTATTACAGAAGCTGTTGTAGAAGGGACTTTTCTCTCAAATGATGCAGAGGCTTTCGTGTAGTGACTAATGCTGCAGGTAGAGTTTCCGAACCTTTTGACTGAAAGATTTTAGAAAGGTCAAGAGTTGCAATTTCACTATTCAGCTTAAAATCCCAACTTGCACAGTCACTTCTGCAGTATATTTTTACATCTAACACATTAATTCCAGCTGATGTGCATACCCTAGAAATACTTATAATGCCACCCCATGAGCAGGTGATGTTCCATAAAAGCTGGGAGGAAAAGTGTGCTCAGGAAGCAGCAAGACCTGGAGTGCAGGGTGATCCTCTGTGTGGTTTAACAGCACAACAGTTCCTTGGCAAAGGGCCCTGGGCTGCTGCCACTGCCCAGGCCAGGAGCATTGATCAAATCTTGCAGATGAGCCAACAACCAGCACATGATGCCATCCTTGCACTTCCAGATGGGTTACGCACTAAATCTTTTACACAGACTCACCAAGGAATGAATGAGGGCTTTGATAAATTTGTAGACAGATTGCATGAAGCTATTTATGCTCATCCTGCTTTGGATACAGAGAGAAAGGTAAAATTGTTTAATACGTTTGTTTTTGACAATGCTAATGATAAAACTCGGGGGATTTTGGGAACATTAAGGAAGGGAGCTGATGTTACAGAAAAGCTGGAACTTATGGCTACAAATACAGAGAGACAAAAAGCAGCCCATGCAGCTGCTGTGGTACAGGATGTGGTAAAACCACTGCTTTCTAAAATGCAAAAGAGAGCTGAAGGAAAAAACGTTAAGTGTTTTAGATGTGCTAAAATCAGACATGTTATGAGTCAGTGTTGCTCTACAACTATGAAAAAAATTGTTCTATTTACAAAAAAGATAACAACAATACTAAAGAATGTCAGTTCCAGGGAAACGGGTCTGGGAGCGCCTTCTCTCCAGGCATCACAAAACAAGTACGGAGAGCTGCCTGGATAGCTCAGCCTCCCATGGAGGAGGAGGGCTTTGCTCACTCAGATCATCAACTGCTGGAAGCACCGGAGTGGACGTGGAAACCACAGTAGACGTGACCATCACGGACTCTGCTGTGCACCTGATAGATACCAATGTAAAAGGACCCTTGGGGGATGGGCTGAGTGCTTGTCTGTTAGGGAGACCATCTGCCTTTAAAAAGGGATTGGATGTAATTCCTGGGGTTATCGATGCAGACTATCAAGGGGTTGTTAAAATTATGATTAGAACATTTTTCCCTCCTGTATCTATTCCAAAAGGTTCATGAATTGCTCAGCTTGTTCCTTTCAAGTCTTGTGTCCCCTGTACAGACTACAAGGAACGGGGAACAGGAAGCTTTGGTTCCACAGGTAAACCAGAAGTATATTGGGCCATGGGCATCACAGGAGGTAAACCAGACAAACAGGTAACCCTGACACATCCTAATGGTGATTCTATTACTGAGAAACTCATAATTGACACTGGAGCAGATGTAACCATCATTTCCAACACAATATGGCCAAAAAACTGGGCATTGGTTGATCCTACTTTAGGCATTGCAGGTATTGGAGGGACTCAGGCAACTCAGATGAGCAGGGAAGTAATTACTTTTACTTTCCCACAGGGAGTGAATGTATCTACAAGGCCGTATGTCATGCAGACTCCTGGTACTTTACTAGGTTTGCTTAGTAGGGATCCGTTAGGCCAGTTAAAAGCTCCCATTGTTCCACAGCCTTTTCAGCAGCGGCCAAAGGAGGGCAGACAATCCTCAAAATCAGCTGGACCACAGACAAACCTGTGTGGATTGATGAGAGGCTGCTGTCAGAGGAAAAGCTGCCCATAATCCAACAATTAGTGCAAGAACAGCTTGAGGAAGGGCACACAAAGCCATCCACAAGCCCTTGGAACACTCCAATTTTTGCCATCTCGAAAAAGAGTGGGAAATGGAGGTTGCTACATGACTTAGGTGCTGTTAATGCAGTCATGCTAAGTGTGGGTGCCTTGCAACCTGGATTTCCATCTCCCACTATGATACCTGAGTCATGGAATCTATTGATCACTGATCTCAAAGATTGTTTTTTCACCATTCCTTTGCATCCACATGACACGAGTCATTTTGCCTTTTCTGTTCCATCTGTCAATAAGGCAGAACCCTACAAAAAGTATGAATGAGTTTGTTTGCCCCAAGACATGAAAAACTCCCCTATAATGGGCCACATTTATGTCACTTGGGAATTAAAACCTGTTTGGCAGCAATTGCCTGAGCATATCATCTATCACTACTTGGATGATCTATTAGTGGCTGGAAAACAATTAGACTCTGTAACTGTTCTAAAAACCATGCCAGTTTTGCCAGAAGAAAGAAGTTTGAAAATTGCTCCTGATAAGGTGCAATCCTGTGCTCCTTGGAAATATCTCGGGTGGCTGATTGATCATTCTGTAGTGAAACCACAGAAACTCACCATTACCACTGAGGTTAAAACTGTACATGATGTCCAGAAGTGAGTGGGGGATATTCAGTGGATTAGAACTATTTGTGGGATAACTAATGAAGAACTTGAATGTTGGACCCTGGATAAAAAACAGCAGCAGGCCTTGGATGACATTGCCACAAAGGTTGCTACGTCACATGCACAACCTCTGATCGAGAATTTTCCATTTCAATTGATGATCATCAATCAGAGCAAGGAGGGTGACAATTATGCCAAGCATCCTTTCTCCTTGATTTGTCCATGGGTTAAACCTCGGGCTAATCCCTTTGTTATTTTGGAAAACATAATCCAAGTGAGGAATTGCCTGATGGCATTCAGGTCATGTTCAACAGTCCAGAAACAGGGGTGTGGGAAGGACCAGCTACAGTCAGATTAATAGGAAGAGGTTATGTGTGTTTACTTACAGATAAAGGCATTTGTTGGATTCCAGCCAAGTGGGTGAAGCCCTATCTGAAACCATCGTCACCAACCCATGCTGTGCCCAGAGACGGAGAATCAGCGAAAGCACCGATTCCAGACAGCCCTGAATCCAATTCTTCAGCACCTGGCAGCTGAACAACGGTGGGAATATCTACCAAGTTTGCTGGAGTATGCTGAGGGAGTACTGGCAACTCCACATAGGCTTCATACACACGGGTTAGATATACACAGACTTCTTTTACCTTCACTTTCATCACAAGTTGTAAATCAGATAGAAAATGCTTGTTATCTGCATGGTTGTGCATATAAGCCATGGCTTAAGGTTCATTGTATAAAGTGTAACTTAAAAACTTGATGACAAGTTTGTCAAGAACATAATTTAGTAGTGGCTTGAGGGAAAAAGCAAAAATTTAGGCCTATTAACCTGATATGCAATAACTGTTCTTACACACTTAACACTATTACCCCGAGAGTAGCATTAGCTAAATTTTTAGGGCGTAACTCAGGAGGATATCAGAGTTTTCTCCAGGATGTATCTTTGATAGAAGTATATGAGCAAACATTGCTACTGTGGGTGCAGTATAACCTTGCTTTAATTGCTGTAGTAAACCAAATTGTACTAGAAAGCAAGATAACAGCTACTGAATGTGCAGTTGGAATAGCAATGCCACAAAGACATCATTTTAGAGATTCTGAGTGGGAACGGGCTAAAGCAATTTGGGCAAAGCGCAGGCGTGATGGACACCAAGGGCAGCAATGGCAGCAGTCTGGCAAATATTGACAAGTTTGCTCAGTGCAGTGATTAGGGAAACGCAGGGAGTATACAACATAGGGCAGCGAGCTAACACGTGGGTTACATGGGATAACAGAACAGGGCAGGAACCTTTCTGCTTGTCACCACCTACACCTTGGGATCCATTTCACACCTGTTTGATTGGAATTCCCTTGGACTCAATGGAAGAATTTGGAAATTGGACCAGAGTTGAAATCTATGGCAACTTAAGTAAGGCCTGGTCAAATTGGTGTACTAATCAAAATGGGGTTTTCACACAGAAAATTGGTGTGAAAATTAAAAAATCCCTAGAAATCCTTTAGGAGCTCAGGCATTTACAATCGCTCAAGGTTTAAATACTAGAGGTCAGGAACCAAAGGAATTGGATATTTTTGGATCAGTGCCAGGAAATTATTGTTTGTTCTTTGAGTACAAGGGTAAAGACCTGATTAGGGAGAAGTCAGGAAATCCAGGACATGATAGCACTTGGATATGTCCTGTTTATTTGTGGTATTCAAATACCACAGCATAAAACTACAGAGAGACAAAAAGCAGCCCATGCAGCTGCTGCAGTACAGGATGTGGTAAAAACACTGCTTTCGAAACTGCAAAAGAGCTGAAGGAAAAAACATTAAGTGCTTTGGATGTGGTAAACTCAGGAATGTGTTTATTCCAGCAGTGGAACCAGATCTGGAGAACAATGGGTTGAGTTAAGGGCGAGTTCTTTGGTCAACTGCCAAAATCCTTTTGTATCCCTTGTCAAACTTTTACAATTTTCAAAGAGTGAGCTTTGTTTCTCACACCCGGCTGTGGTTTGGGGGCCCCTCCGCTGCTGAGACCTGACCCTACCCCGGGTGTCGCCGGAACCCCCAAAAACTGCAATTACCAACCCTTGTTGGGGGTTGGGTTTTTCTGTTCTTTCCTTGTTTCTTGTGCATTTTTTCCCACGGAGTTGCTGAGAGGCGCTGATGGCTGAGTGCTTGAGAAGGCGGGGAGGGGGAACTCCTCTGGGTTTTGGGAGTTTCTCTGGGAGGGGGGCACAGAGATAGCGGGAGAATGGGGGGCAGGGGTTGGGGGCAGCCTCTCTCTGTCGCTCTTTGGCATCATCGGAGGAGGGCGGCCAGGCTGTCCCTGCAGAGAGAATTCACTGGCACCGCTGGAGCTCAGCCCTGAGGGACCGATCACCGTCTGCTCGTGTGCCCTGGGAATCCTGAAATTCGTGTGCCCCAGGAATCCTGAATTCCACGTACTCTTGGAATCCTGAATTTCGTGTGCTAACAGTACATGCTAAACTATCTGTCAACTATATACAACCCTTTCTAACCTATTTTTCACAATTTCCCCCTCTAACTATTTGATCGGGCTTCCAGCCTGCATCAACCTTTTAAAACTCAACTTCTACTTTTCTTTGTTTCCCGTACTGTTCAGGAACATCTCTGGCATTCTGGTCACTCTGCTCTTTCATTAACGTGACTTTTTCACCATTTTTCCCTTCCACGTTCCCTTGCACCATGATGCTGCTGTGGACAATGCTGGTCACTATCCGGACTAGACATGGAATTGCACCAAATTTCACAGGAGCACAAACACAGACACAAGCACGAGCTCTGTGTCTCTGTCCCGGGGCAGGGGAAGAGCTGCCCGCTGCTTCTCAGCGTTCTTCTCCCCTTCTCTCTTGCCAAAGCCTTCACTTCCCTTCTCTGTCCCAAGCTCTCACCTCCCTCACGCGGCCGCACGGCTTCCCCTGCCCCGCTCAGCCCGCAGCTGAGCAGGAGAGCTCTGACTTCTCTCACAGAGCAGAACTGAAAGAGCTTCCCCTGAGAGTTCTCTGCTTTTAACCCCCTGTGCTCTCAGAAGCGTGTCCATATCCTCCGTAGCCACACCAAATACCAGAATTCCAATGTCAGCACTTATTAGTTTAACCACCAAACTCTCAAAAATCTCACTTCCTTTTCAAACCAAAAGAATACCAGAAATTAGAATCTTGATTTGTTATATGTTTCCAACTTTTGTATAAGGTTTTCTATAGCTGAAAATGGGTCAATACAATCTCCTGAGCATTCAAATATTTTTTATTTTTCACTGTATACACATCAACTTTCAGTTTTTTCTATTGACCAATATGAATGGGGAGTTTCTGGGATCCACCAGATGTGTGTGTGTCATTTGGTACCAGAAATCTTTTACATGGTGTTTCTCCTACTTCTCTAGGATACATTTTCCCTTTTCTTGATCAACACTCTTCCCTGATTATTGTTGATTTTAGCTTCCACTCTCCTTCCCTTCTTTTGGGTACTACCATGTTTTTCTTGATGTAATCCATTTAAAAATATCTTCGGGACCTAAACTAATACTGTCAGTTTGTCCCATGGCCAAATTTTACTTAAGTGTGTCCCCCCACTCACCCAACATTTGGTCTAATTGAATTATTTTGTAATGTTTTTCACCATATCAATAAAAAGATTCTTTCCATATATTTGTCCCTCTCTATCCCTTTGTCTTTTCAGTTGCACTTCTTTCTCGTTGAATGCATCCTCTAAGTTGGTTTCACTTTCTTTTTCCAAACACACCCATCTTTCTTTCACAGGGCACTCTCCTGACATCTTCTGGCTGGGGATTGCAATGTTTTTAGCCAGCTGTGAGACATGCATATTTTATGATTGGCTTTTTGCAAATATCAAAATGCATGTGATATCTGTTATGTTAGGAAGTTATGCTGTATTAATTTTTTTAAGTAGTGTGTTAAATATAGTTTTAGGTTAACTTAATGTTAAAATAGAAACTATGTATACAGGATATTTTTTAAAGAAAGGAATGAGGTTCTCACATCAGATAGCAGCCACAGGAAACCTAAATCTTTCAGAAAAAGAGAATTTATTGCTCCATTATCAGAACAAACAAACTTCTTCCTGCCTCGCTCAGCCCTGAAGTCAGGATTCAGAGGAAGAAGTTGACACTGACCAGACAGAATCCTCTGTTTGAATGGAATTTATGCATCATGTATGAGGTGAATGAATACGCAACAGGCTATTGCTTTTAAGGGTTAATCCTCTGTCAACGTTTGTCCTTTTTGGGCTTATTTTGCCCAGAAAGATATACCTGGGCTGTCCATAATTCTTTGTATTTATTGTAGTGTATTTTCCTAATTCCAATTGCTCAAATTTTTATTATATTACTGTTTTCATAACCATTTTATTACTATTAAACTTTTAAAATTCTAAAGACAAGTGATTGGTGTTTTTCACAATAATTATGAGAGTATGATCAATGGCCCCATGCAGGCTCATGTCTCTGCCGTGGTCAAGGAACTCAAAGAGGAGATGAGGAGGATGAGGGAGGAGGTGAGGAAGATCAATGCAGCACCCGTGCGAGTCACAGGCCCCACAGTCAGAGCCCAACGTCCCCCAGCCCGACAGAGAGGGTGCACCCCACGGGCTGACCTGTGGTTCTGTCTGTGTGACCATGGGGGAGACACGGGAAGGTGGGATGGGAAACCCACTTGTGTTGGGAAGGATGAAAGTTTGACAAGAAAGTCTCACAGGTGTGTGAGCTGGGCAGAAAGGTTTTTGAATGTGGAATCTGAAGAAGGAATGGAGATGGAAGCAAGTTTTGATAGAGAAGAAAAGAATTGCTGAGCCAGTCTTACTGGATAACCAAGGAGGCAAAGGCTGTGTTAGTTAGAAGGGGTTTTTATGGCTTAGAGCAAAGGACAAACCCACCTCAAGCAAGAAGATGTTTTTACCAAGCAGAAAGAGAGCACAGGCAAACAAGCCTGCCGATGGTGCAAGCAGAAAAAAGGTCTCAGAATTTTCCACTGTAAGAAAATTGGAAAACATCTTCCAGCTTAAACTGTAATGTACTAACTTTTAGTGATTGGAGAACAGTAAAATGAATATGGTAATTATAGTAGTTATGATAGGGAATAGATAAAAGTTAAGGTATAGATTGGTTCTGCTCTATGAAGATGCTCATCAAAGAAAAGTGTCTAATGCATTGTAACCAAAATTGAAGGGTCTGCAGGCCTGCCTGCAGCTGGAGCTGACAGCTGTAGGCACAGCTCTGTCACCCATGACCCCAGACTGCTGTAACACCTTGGATGGAATAAACTCCATTTTGAAGAGATGCCTGGAGTCCTGAATCATTCCATCTGGCTCTTAACGGTGGCGCCCATTGTGGGGCACTATTACTAAGAGCCTGAATGAAGGTTGTGGATCTCCAGGCCAGCCCGCTGCTGGGGCTGACAGCTGCAAACTCAGTATCTGTCACCCATGACCCTGGGCTGCTGTAAGGTCTTAGATGCAATAAACTGCATTTTGAAGAGCCACAAGTAGTCCTGCATCTTTCTTTTCGGCCCTTACAGGGGCACCCAACATGCGGCCCCATTAGTAAAAGCCTGAACGAGGGGTGTGTGTCTGCAGACCTGCCTGCAGCTGGAGCTGACAGCTGTAGCCACCAGATCTGTCACCCACGACTCTGGACTGCCTTAACGACTTGGACGTAATAAATTGCATTTTGAAGAGCTGCTTGGAGTCCTGCATCTTTCAATCTGGCTCTTATGGCAGCGCCCAATGTGGGGCACCATTAGTAAAAGGGATTAGTAAGAGCCTGAAAGAAGCATGCAGGTCTCCAGGCCTGCCTGCAGCTGGAGCTCACACCTGCAGGCACAGGCTCAGTCACCCATAACCCTGGACTGCTGTAACGCCTCAGATGTAATAAACTGCATTTTGAGGAGACTCCTAGAGTCCCACATCCCTCATTTCGGCTCTTAAGGTGGTGCCCAACATGGGGCACCATTTTTCAGAGCGTGAATGAAGGATGTGGGTCTCCAGGCCTGCCTGCAGCTGGAGCTGACAGCTGTAGGCACAGGATCTGTCACCCACGACCCTGGAGTGCTGTAACACCTTGGATGTAATAAACTGCATTTTGAAGAGCTGCCTGGAGTCCCACATCCCTCATTTAGGCTCTTGCACCCCCTCATCCACATCTGAGGCAGAAGGGTCCCCCTGGGATCTCCGAGAGCTACAAAATCCAGACCTCTGCGAAATCGCATCAAACTTTGTCCAATGAACCAGCAGTGGTCCCACATCTATAGTGCAATCATCAAAAAGCGCTTGGCCTCCCATGAGAGGCCACGCCTCCCCAGAGAATGCCTCTGAAGGGTTGGAAAAAACCCCTTGCTCTCTGGCCCACAGAAATTATCTTTCAAAATCACTTCTGGAAACGGAAACCTGTTTCCGCTCCATGAGACCCTTCCAGAGGTCCAAACCCAGAGAATCCTCCATGAAACCCACAGGATTTGCCGTTATCTCAAGAGCTGCAGGCAAAGTGCCAAAGGGCTCACAGTCACCAGTAGCAGGTAGGGCCTGGCGTTCGGAAGATCTCGTGGTGTTACGGGAAGACAGGGCCCCTGCCCCCTTAGATAAGAAAATTAACATAGGAATGTAGCCCCCTGAACCAGATGCCAGTAACTTTCCACTTGCCCAAGTAACTTTTCCATCCCTACTAACCATAGATGGTAAGGACAGACCCTCACCTGACGTAGAAGCCCCCTAGACTATAAAACCCCACGAGAAGAGAGAATAAAGGCCTTTGATCCTCCACCATATTGGTGTCCGCGTGTTTCTTAGGCCTGAGCGACCCTGGGGAAGAGGGTCGCCGTGCTGTCTCCCGAAACCAGGCCGCCTGCCTTGTATCAGAAGGCAACATCTGGTGCCGAAAACCCGGGAAGCCGATCAGAGCCTGGGGAACGGGGTTCGCCTGGATGGGAAGCAGAGGCTGCAGCGGCGGGTCCGACTGCAGCGAGGGGGACGCCCCTGGGCCAGCAAGGAACATGGAATCCATTGCAAAGGTCGTATCAGATATGCATGCGCATTTTGGGATAGAATGTAAAATTAAGGATTTATCTCTCGCATTGCCGAGACTCATTAAGCTTGGGGCTATAGAAAGCCCCACGGATATCCTCCATCCGGAGGTGTGGGACGATTGCACAAAGGTCCTGGCCAAAGACACTATGTTGTCCGGCTCAGGGAAAGCCCTAAAATCCTGGGGCAAAGTTCTCCAGGCTTTACAGAAAGCTCGACAAGAGCAGGAAGCCTGGAAAGCCGCACAAACCTGCTTGCTAGCCCCCCCACAGCCCGGGGGAGGTGCGGCGACACAGACTGCGGAGATTCTTGACCCGGGCGGTCTCGTGGGGGAGGCGCGGTCGGTGGAAACCCCCCAGAGAGCGAGCTCGCCATCGGGGGGGGAAGGACACGCAGGGGCGTTCTGGCAGGGGTTGGCGGAGGAGGCGCGGAACGCGGCCGACCCCGCCGGGAGCGGCTCTGGGAGCGGCGCCGGGACCGGCGGGGACTCCCCGCCGCCATATGGGTTTGAAAATGGCGCCGAAGCACATGGTGAGGGCGGAAGTAAGGAGACGGGGGGCGGAAATGCAGTCAGCGCGCTCCAGAACGCACGCGCGGGAGAGCGGGGAGAAGGGGCGGCCCCCACGGTACAGCGTAAGACCAATCAAAGCGCTCTATTCAAATTAAGTCCTTTTAGGGCAAGAACCTCCCCCAGCAGGAGGCGGGGGGACCCCAGGGGGAGGGAACGGCCCGACCCCCGCAGGAGGGGGCGGGGTCGGAGCCCGGGAAAAAGGCAGAGCAGCCCGGAAGTGCTGACTCACTCTGCTTCCGGCTCTGACTCTGACTGGGACGAGGGGGAGTCAGGGAGTTCGGATTTGGAGAGTTCGGATTCGGATTCTAGCTTTAACAGAGGGAGATCAGCGGCACACAAGGTTTCTAGTCGCAGGGCTCCCACATGGGTGAAGGGGTCATTAGAGAAAGACCGGACTCCGCTTACGGATTGGCAGAAAATAAAGATGTTTTGCGCGGAGTGGACCCCGTCTGCTAACCTGGTGCTCCCGGTCCGCGTGAGGGGAACAGGCGATAACCAACAAAGGACTTACTCCCCTGTAAACCCAAAGGAAATCCAAGCAATAATCAAAGCGATTGCAGACAAGGGAATTAATTCTGCCATGGTTACCACACTCATTGATGGCGTTTTCGGAGGGGATGATATGTTGCCTTTTGATATTAAACAGACGTGTAGAATGATTTTTGATGGCGCGGGGATGATAGTTTTTAAACAGGAGTGGGAAGATCAATGCACAAAGGAGCTGGCCCAAGTGACAGGACCTAACCATCCACTGCATGGCTCCAGCATACAAAGACTCATGGGCAGAGACCCCACTATGATCACCCCCCAGGCGCAGGCTGAGGGCTTGCGGGCTCATGAGGTTATGACAACCACCCGTGCTGCCCGGGAAGCTATCCGTGCAGCGGCTAAAGTAGTAGCCAGTCCGTCCCCATGGTCAACCATCAAACAGAGTGAGAGCGAGAGCTTCACTCAGTTTGTGGACAGACTTCAGGCAGCATTGGACTCCTCCTCGTTGCCGTCGGGGGCTAAGGGTCCTGTGCTGGCAGACTGCCTGCGCCAGCAGTGTAACTCTGCCACCAAGGACATTTTAAGGTCACTGCCACCTGAGGCTAATGCAGCAACCATGATTAGGCACGTTGCAAAGGAAGAGCATCTGGCTCCCATCCAAGCAGCAGTTCACACTGCAATAACCAGTGTGATGGCATGCCTTGAGTGTGGCCAGGCAGGCCACCTGGCAGTAAACTGCCCACAGCCAAGGCGCCTATCAGCAACAGCTCCACCACACCAAGGGGAATATTGTGGGCACTGGGGCTGCGAAACCATTGTTACAGATGCCAGACCGTCGGGGCCTGGGTGGGATCCACAAGAGCCTGACAAATTCTTACAGTTCACCTGGGCACCCAGTGGCTGCAAAACACCCGTCTTCCTCCAGGGAAGCTTTTAACAGTCTTGCAGCCACATCACCCCAGTTGGGCCATAGGCCGAACGTGGACAGGTGTCCTTCAAAGGTCAAAAGAGAGAGTAAATGTGCGAATTATCAGGCTCCAACCGTCGGCGCCCCGAGCGGTCGGACCAAACAAAGTGATTAAAAGCGTGCCGAAAGGAAAAAATGCAACCTACCCTAAAACCCTACCCACTAGAGTTAGCAAAGTCCCAACCGGCCATGCGGAGGTCTTTCAGACAGACCGCGCCGCCAGGTCGGACTCAGACCCAATCCTTCGTATGTTAGAAGCTACCTTTATATCCCTGAATGAATCCAACCCTAACCTAACCGAATCCTGCTGGCTTTGCTACGATGTCAAACCTCCCTTTTATGAAGGAATCGCTTTAAACACTCCCTTCAGTTACTCCACAGCCGATGCCCCTCACCAGTGCAGATGGGAAACCCCTCGGAAAGGAATCACCCTGAGCCAGGTCACAGGCCAGGGCAGATGCTTTGGCAATGCAACCCTAGCTAGGCGGAGAGGCAACGTCTGCACCAAAGTTGTCAAGCCTAACAGGAAAAACAATAAGTGGGTAGTCCCATCCGCACCTGGGATGTGGGTTTGCCAGCGATCTGGAGTGAGTCCCTGTGTGTCTCTTGCCAAATTTGATGACTCTAACGACTTTTGTGTCCAAGTTCTGATTGTTCCTAGGGTCCTGTACCACTCAGATGAAGAAGTGTACCACCTTTTTGAGGAACCCAGCCGGCTCCACAAAAGAGAAATAATAACAGGTGTAACTATCGCGATGTTGCTCGGTTTAGGAGCAGCAGGAACGGCAACGGGTGTCTCAGCCCTAGCGACACAGCACCAAGGACTGTCCCAGCTGCAAATGACCATCGATGAGGACCTGCAAAGGATCGAGAAATCCATCTCCTTCCTGGAGAAGTCAGTCTCCTCTCTCTCGGAAGTGGTCTTGCAGAACAGGCGAGGTCTGGATCTCCTGTTCATGCAGCAAGGGGGCCTGTGTGCCGCCTTGAGAGAGGAGTGCTGCTTCTATGCAGACCACACAGGAGTCGTGAGAGACTCCATGGCAGAACTCAGAAACAGACTGGCTCAGAGGCAGAAGGACAGGGAAGCTCAACAGGGCTGGTTCGAGTCCTGGTTCAATCAATCACCATGGCTAACCACTCTGATTTCTACCCTAATAGGTCCATTGGCATTGCTGCTTCTAGCGGTTACCTTCGGACCTTGCCTGCTGAACAAGCTGGTCTCATTCGTTCAGGCCCGCCCGGAACGGGACAACATCCTGTTCATAGGCTGGCGAATCCAACCAGGGAACACTGCCAGCCACAAGTTCTAACCTTGACTGGCGAAAACTTACTCAGATTTACCAAACCCCCTTTTCCTTATGGAACTACAACCTTATACCTCATTTCAGTACCTATGTATATGACTACCTCATTCATTTGTGAAAAAGGGGGGGAGATGTAGCAGATAGGGCCTGGCGTTCGGAAGATTTCGTGATGTTACGGGAAGACAGGGCCCCTGCCCCCTTAGATAAGAAAATTAACATAGGAATGTAGCCCCCTAAACCAGATTCCAGTAACTTTCCACTTGCCCAGGTAACTTTCCATCCCTACTAACCATAGATGGTAAAGCCAGACCCCCACCTGACGTAGAAGCCCCTTAGACTATAAAACCCCACGAGAAGAGAGAATAAAGGCCTTTGATCCTCCACCATATTGGTGTCCGCGTGTTTCTTAGGCCCAAGCGACCCTGGGGAAGGGGGTCGCCGTGCTGCTTCCTGAAACCAGGCCGCCTGCCTTGTATCAGAAGGCAACACATGTAACCCATGTGTTAGCTCGCTGCTCTATATTGTATACTCCCTGCGTTTCCCTAATCACTGCACTGAGCAACCTTGTCAATATTTGCCAGACTGCTGCCATTGCTGCCCTTGGTGTCCATCACGCCTGCGCTTTGCCCAAATTGCTTTAGCCCGTTCCCACTCAGAATCTCTAAAGTGATGTATTTGTGGCATTGCTATTCCTACTCCACATTCAGTAGCTGTTATCTTGCTCTCTAGTACAATTTGGTTTACTACAGCAATTAAAGCAAGGTTAAGCTGCACCCACAGTAACAATCTTTGCTCATATACTTCTATCAAAGATACATCCTGGAGAAAACTCTGATATCCTCCTGAGTTATGCCCTAAAAATTTAGCTAATGGTACTCTCGGGGAAATCGTGTTTGGAATGTGAAAGAAGTTATTGCGTATCAGGTTAATAGGTCTAAATATTTTTCTTTTTCCCTCAAACCACTGCTAAATTATGTTCTTGAGGAACTTGTCGCCAAGTTTTTAAGTTACACTTTATTCTATGAACTTTAAGCTACAGCTTACATGCACAACCATGCAGAAAAAAAGCATTTTCTATCTGATTTACAACTCGTGATGAAAGTGAAGGTAAAAGAAGTCTGTGTATATCTAACCCGTGTGTATGAAGCCTATGTGGAGTTGCCAGTACTCCCTCAGCATACTCCAGCAAACTTGGTAGATATTCCCACTGTTGTGGGAAAATCCATTGTTCAGCTGTCAGGTGCTGAAGAATTGGATTCAGGGCTGTCTGGAATCGGTGCTTTTGCCAATTCTCCACCTCTGGGCACAGCATGGGTTGGTGACAATGGTTTCAGATAGGGCTTCACCCACTTGGCCGGAGTCCAACAAATGCCTTTATCTGTAGGTAAACACACATAACCTCTTCCTATTAATTTTACTGTAGCTGGTCCTTCCCACACCCCTGTTTCTGGACTTTTGAACATGACCTGAATGCCATCAGGCAATTCCTCACTTGGATTATGTGTGAGGGCATGATGCACAAGAATAGGCAGATCTTCCCTATCTCCTGTTGTTCTAAGGTAATTAAGCACAAAAATGGCATTAGCTGTTTTTTCCTCAGGGGATAACCCTGTCTTTCCCCTTTTTGTTTTTGCAGCATGCCCTTGAGCGTCTGATGGGCACGCTCAATAATTGCCTGACCAGTAGGATTGTGAGGAATCCCAGTGTCACATCGAATACCCCATAAATTGCAGAAACCTTTGAATCTTGAGGAACAGTAAGCAGGAGCATTGTCAGTCCTTATTGCTAAGGGGATACCTAATATGGCAAAGCAATTGTACAAATGTTTCTCTACATGACGTGCTGTCTCACCTGTTAAGGGAGTGACCCACATAACACAAGAATAGGCATCAATGCAAACATGGACAAACTTTTTCTGACCAAATTCTGCTACAGGGGTTACATCCATTTGCCATGATTGCAAGGGTTGAGCACCCCTAGGGCTAACACCAGTGCCTAAACCAATGCCATCTCGTTGACAATCAGGACAGGATCGCACAATACCAGAAGCATCAGTAAGGGGAATACCAAATTTTCTAGCTAACATTTTTGCAGGTTGATGAAGAAATGCATGGGAGGTTTTGGCTTGCTGGAATTTATCAGAGTTTGGCATTGGCCAGACAGTGGCTACCAACTGATCAGCTCGAGCGTTACCTTCAGACAGACCAGGGAGAGCTTGATGACTATGAACATGAGCAATAAAGTATTCCTGCCATCGTTGATTTAGGGTTTTAAGTAATCGGCTTAAAAGGGAATACAAATGCTCATTACTCACCTCCTGAAGTACTGCTCTTTCTAGGCGTTGGACACAGCCAACTACATAAAGCGAATCAGAAACAATGTTAATGGCCTCATTGTTCCAATTTTCAAAAGCCCAAATCACAGCTTTCAATTCTAATGTCTGCAGCGTATCTTTTACCTCTCCAAAAATGACATGCTTTTTCCATACTTTGTCTTGCTGCCAAATGCAGGCAGCCCTTTTTGACCTTTTTCCTGCATCTGTAAATGCTGTCTGCCCAGACACGGGACAGCCAGATCTCCAGGGTCTGTCCTCCACATGCTGATGCTCCAATAAAGATGATAACACCCGGTGCCGTGGATAAGTATTGTGAACTTTACCCTCATATCCAGCCAAAGCTATCTGTAAAGAAACAGAATGCCTAATTCCCCATTCAAGACACCAGTCAGCCAATGGTACCACAATTGCATATGGTTCATGTCCCCAGATTTCCAATATTCTCCCTCTGCCCTTCATAATCAAATGAGCAAAAAGTTCCAGTCGAGTGGGAATAGTTCTAGATTGTTTTACAGGTAAAATACCCATTCCAATGAATGTAAAAGAAGTCTGTGTATATCTAACCCATGTGTATGGGTTAGATATATGTGTATATGTGATGTATGCGTAAAATAACTAAAGGATTAGCCCGAGTTTTAACCCATTGACAAATCAAGGCGAAAGGATGCTTGGCATAATTGTCATCCTCCAGGCACTGATTGATGATCATCAACTGAAATGGAAAATTCTCGATCAGAGGTTGTGCATGTGACGTAGCAACCTTTGTGGCAATGTGATCCAAGGTCTGCTGTTGTTTTTTATCCAGGGTCCAGCATTCAAGTTCTTCATTAGTTATCCCACAAATATTTCTAATCCACTGAATATCCCCCACTCACTTCTGGACATCATGTACAGTTTTAATCTCAGTGGTAATGGTGAGTTTCTGTGGTTTCACTACAGACTGATCAATCAGCCACCTGAGATATTTCCAAGGAGCACAGGATTGCACCTTATCAGGAGCAATTTTCAAACTTCTTTCTTCTGGCAAAACTGGCATGGTTTTTAGAACAGCTACAGAGTCTAATTGTTTCCCAGCCACTAACATATCATCCATGTAGTGATAGATGATATACTCAGGGAATTGCTGCCAAACAGGTTCCAATGCCCAAGTGACATAAATTTGGCTCATTATAGGGGAGTTTTTCATGTTTTGGGGCAAACAAACTCATTCATACTTTTTGTAGGGTTCTGCCTTATTGACAGATGGAACAGAAAAGGCAAAATTACTCCTGTCATGTGGATGCAAAGGAATGGTGAGAAAACAATCTTTGAGATCAATGATCAATAGATTCTATAACTCAGGTTCTATAGTGGAGATAGCATAGATTTTTTTTGGTGCAAGCACAACTATCATACTGCTGATTCACCTATTCAAATGTAGCAAGGCAATTACTCGTGTCATGTGGATGCTCTCTGTTGCAGTTTACAAAGCAGTGGTTTTACCACATCCTGTACTGCAGCAGCTGCATGGGCTGCTTTTTGTGTCTCTGTAGTTGTAGACATAAGTTCCAGCTTTTCTGAAACATCAGCTCCCTTCTTTAATGTTCCCAAAATCTGCCGAGTTTTATCATTAGCATTGTCAAAAAAAAAAGTATTAAACAATTTTACCTTTCTGTCTGAATCCAAATCAGGATGATCATAGATAGCTTCATGCAATCTGTCTACAAATTTATCAAAGTCCTCATGTCCTCCTTAGTGAGTCTGTGTAAAAGACTTAGTGCGTAACCCATCTGGAAGTGCAAGGATGGCATCATGTGTTGGTTGTTGGCTCATCTGCAAGACTTGATCAATGCTCCTGGCCTGGGCAGTGGCAGCAGCCCAGGGCCCTTTGCCAAGGAACTGTTGTGCTGTTAAACCACACAGAGGATCACCCTGCACTCCAGGTCTTGCTGCTTCCTGAGCACACTTTTCCTCCCAGCTTTTATGGAACATCACCTGCTAATGGGGTGGCATTATAAGTATTTCTAGGGTATGCACATCAGCTGGAATTAATGTGTTAGATGTAAAAATATACTGCAGAAATGACTGTGCAAGTTGGGGTTTTAAACCGAATAGTGAAATTGCAGCTCTTAACCTTTCTAAAATCTTCCAGTCAAAAGGTTCCCAAACTCTACCTGCAGCATTAGTCACTACAGGAAAAGCCTCTGCATCATTTGAGAGAAACGTCCTTTCTACAACAGCTTCTGTAATAACTCCCTTCCACTTTCGTTTCTGAGCTGCTTCTCTGTCAGGGTCACATTCCAACTCTAATTAAACTTTTTTTTTACAGCATGAGAGGGAGGATTTCCTTTAACTGGCTTGAATGCTGGCTCAGAGACAAACTGGGAGGGTGGTAACCGCTTTCCTGGTTGTCTGTCTGAACCTACTATCATTGGCAAGTCCATTTTCTCAAAAGAATAGTCTCTTTTGGGGACAACTGAATCCTTTTGTTGAATTACCAATTTTTGCAAATGGTCCACTAAAGATTTTAAATCCTCTTCGATAGAAGCATTATTTGTAATAACATCTCCTTTTCACTTCTGCATGTTTAGTTTCTAAGTTACTGTTATCTACAATTTTTTCACTCTGAGTACAACTGACCTTTGTCTGACAGCCCAACCCCCCAAAGAGGCAGCGGCTTCCTCTTTCTCGCTCTGAGCTGGAGGAGCAGTCGGGGCAATGCTCCATTCTGAGCTGAGGGGCTGTGGGCTGCGTGAGGGAATATCTAAGGTGGTAGAAAACAGCTGCTGGACTGAAGTTACTGGAAATGCCTGAGGCTGTTCTGACTCAGAGGCAAGGGCTGCACAAGCCGCAGCAGCAGCTTTCCTCTCTGCCTTTGAGGCTTGCAACACCTCTATGATGATTTTCCACAAAGTAGAATATTTAGACGCCTCTTTTGCCTCACTCCCACCAGATGCAATACAGTCCCACAACATCCACCCCACAGCTTCTCATGTTGAAATCTCAAAAGCAACCTGTGCTCCTGCTACGAGATTATGGTCCCAAACCCAGTGCAATAGTTTCTTCAAATTGGAGGCATCATACTTTTGTTCTCTCTCAGAGAGGATATGTTGGAGGAGTTTCTGAACACCTTCCCTTTCATGCTCAGACCCCATCTCCTCCCCAGCCGCTCACCTTGATCAGGGTGAGATTCAAGCCATCTACGATTGGAGCTCCAGTAACCTTTCCCTCTCCCTGGGCACTGAGGATACTTTACACCGGCTGCTCCGCTCCTCGAGGGCTGGCTCCCATCCCTGCACATCAGCCAAATTGCCGACCTCGAGTCCCTTTAGTGCTGTGACATTGGGCCTGCCCGCGTTCTCCACCAGAAATGCGGGCTGTGGAGGTTCAGGGACATCACACCATGACCAACATGATCCAGTGAGCCAAATTTATTATCCCTAAAAAGACTATATTGATAATAAATCTCTACTGTCCACGTGTCTCTAGCTAATACATGATTGGTTAATCCTAGCTGTTCACGCATCTAAATTAGAATGGTGATTGGATCACCTAATTTTTCACCAGTCTTGCTGTGATTGTCTGGCCCACCCATGGCTCACTTTTTTCTTACTTTCCCAAACTTGCTGACAAACCTGCTGAGTCCTGATGACTCTTCTTGTATCTCTTTCAAGGATATACCGACCCCATTTCTGAATGTGTCCATAATTCACTGTTTGTGATCATGTCCATTGTCCATTATTACAAGCAGGCTGGATTGTGCATCGGCTGACCATGGCCATTGTCTAACAAAAACTCCTCTATCTACAAAAACTGTCAACATGTATCAATGAAAATTCCCAGAAAATTCCCAAGATTTGTCTCAAATCCCATGTGGGAGGGAGGCAAGGTGACAGCATATGTCCCAATGATGTCATTGCCCTCACGATGTCACAGCGTGCGATCACCTCTCCCCCGTACAGCCTCAGATCCCGAGGCTTTGCACTGTTGGGCCACCATGTGCCATCGGAGCCATCACCCCAGCCACCAGCCTTGGAGCACCAGCCACAGCTTCAGGGGCTTTGTAGGACCTGCAGATGCCAGTGTCCCATCAGGACGCCTGGCAGCTGGGGGTCTCCACACCCCGCTCATCACTGGCACCAAGCCCTGGGGACATCAGGGGATGCTCATTGTCCCCTTCGGGCAGAACTCAATGGTTCATAGCTGGGTGCATCTGAAGATGAATGCTGGTCTGTACACACGAACAAGCCTCAGCAGCCAGGGCCACCTGGAGCACTGTCCATCCTCACTGGCTGCCTCACTGTCTCCTCCCCTCCCTCCCCCTCCTGGGTGGCGCTGTACCAGACTGGGCACAGCCTCCGGCAACCTCCTCCCTGTCCGGCCCATGGGGCTGCTGGCCGATGGCCCCAGGTTGTCCCCAGCTGTCCCTGTGGTGCTCATCCTCAGGTCCCCAGCCTGGTGATGCCCAGTGTGGCCCGCCTGCAGTCCAGTGCATTGGGGACCTCAGTGGTGGCCTCAGTAGGACCTTGTCCTACAGGCACAGACCTCAGGGGCCCCAGCTCTGGCCAGCAGGCCCGACCCGCCAGTGGGCTTCACCTTGGCCAGTGCCGGTGGACCCAGGGGCACCCTGAGGCCTGGCCCAGGGAGGTACCACAACGGTGGTCACGGCTATGAGGCTCCAGCAAAGCTCCTCAGGACTCTGGGACACTCTGGGTGCCCTGGTGTCCCTCTGGACAGTCACTGGTGACACTGACCAGGGGGACCAGATGGGGACACGGGACTTTGGACACCTGATGGGGGAGCGGGGAGTGGACTCTGTCCCTGTCCCACGGCAGTGGGGAGTGGTGATCCCCAATGTCCTCCTTGTCCCCTGGACGGCCTGGGGTCCCCACTTGCCTGCTGTCCTATGCCAACTAGCCACCCCTGTGTCCTGTGCCAACCGGGAGTCCGTTCCTGGCACCCCCGTGTCCTCTCTTGGCTGGCCACTGTGATCCGCTTGGTCCCCATGTGCCAATCCCGAGTGTCCCCAGCCCTGGAGCGCTCCTGGTGCGACAATCTGGAACTGGTGCGCTGGGACTGGGGACGGGGCACGAGGGGACATGGGGGACATGGGACCTGCCTGGAGGGAGTGAAAGAGGTGACGCCACCTCTTCCTGTTTCCCCTGTGCGGCTGCGCCCCGTTCCTGCGTGTCCCCAGCTGCCACCCGGGGTGTTGGTTATCCGAGTGTCCCCAGCTCTCCTGGGTGCCTATCGAGTGTCCCCAAGGCATCCCTGGAGTGTCCCGCTGCCATGGAGCCCCTCGAGGTGCGACAATCCTGGAGTGGTGGGGTGGGAGGGGACAGAGGGGACACGGGGGTGACAGAGGGGACACGGGCCAGGTGGGCAACGGCGAGGGATGAGGGCCCAGGGGTGGCGGGCTGCATGGGGTCAGCAAAGACCGGGGCTAGCAGGAGGGGGAAGGTGACGGCGGTGAAGGGGCACAAACGTGGTGGCAGGGGAGCAGAGGGTCTGAGGTCGCAGAACTGGGGACAGGGGACACAGGGAGCCTCAGGGGGGACAAAGGGGACCAGGAGCACGGGGCACAAGTTGGGGCACAATGCACCAGGTCACTGCCACCTCCGTACCCCGCAGCGTAGCCCTGCTGCAGCCACGGACCCCTGTGGCCATCTGGGTGAGGCTGGCACCCTGCCCAAGTCCCAATGTGTCGGCAATGGGACCCCGGGCCTGAGGATTCCCACGGAAGCCCGGGCCTCCCTGTACCGCACTGATGGCCCTGGCCGTCGATATGTCCAAGCATGGAACCAGCTCACCCGAGAGGCCTGGTTGGCTACTGGAGCACCCCGGGCCCCCTAGACGTGTTGGGAGTTTCACTGGACTGTCACTGGGAGCGCTAAGCACGGTCCCTGGCTAAGGAAGCCACCAAGCGTCCCCATGCTCCACGGGTCCCACAGGACACATGGTGGTCCCGTGTCCACCACAGGAATGGGGACCTTGGCCTTGTTGGGGACCTGGGAAATCAGGGTCCGTGGGGACATTGGGGCCGGACACGGGACTCGCTGGCCCACGGGAAGTGGGGTGGCGAGCACTTCCTGTTTGCCCTGTGCGGCTGGGCCCGTCGATGCAACAGGGTCCCCAGTGCCACCGGCGTGTTTGGTTACCGGGCCCGGAGGCTTGGTGGCCCATGGAGAGTCCCCAAGGCATCCCTGGAGCTGTCCCAGGCATGGAGCCCCTGAGGGCAGAAATGAGTGGATGTGCTGAAGGGCTGGAAGGGGACAGGGGGTGCCGTAGCAGGCACTGGGGAGGAATGGCGCAAGGCCGTGGTCATTGGGGAGATCGAGAGGCACAGTGTGTTCGGCGCAGGCCCAGGGCGTCGGGGGCCGAGGGGCAAAGAGCATCGAGGAACCCAGGTGTCGACCAGGGAGCATCCAAGGTGTCCAAGTACGCCGGAGCCAGTGTGAGACAGGAAGGGGACAGGGGCAAGGGCAGGGAGAGTGGAGTTGAGGGGAGGTGACAAAGGGGGGAAGGGGGACAGAGAGCCCTCAGGGAGGGACAAGTGGGAGCAGACAAAGGGGGGGGGGGGTGGCAGGGAAAGGTCAGGGTTAAGGGGGCCAGGGTCTGACGCGACCGTCCACCAGCTGAGGGCACAACGGCCTGCAGCCCAGGAAGGTACCCGGGCAAGTCCCTGGTGACCCCCTGTGCCTGCCTGGTCCCAGCCCCTGCCAGGCACAGGAACTGGTGGCCTGGGTGAGTGCCTGCACCGGCAGCTGGAGGGAATTCTGCTCAGGAATCAGTGGCACCGGCTGGAGCACTCAGGGCACTCGGGTACCTGTACCACGAGGATGTGGCCCTTCACGCCCTGAGTGCCCTGGTGACTATGGCCACGCACCCTGACCCCGCCAGGCTGTAATAGCGCCCAGGATCCCTGGAGATGTAACTGTCAGCGGAAGTGCTAAGGCGGCTGGGCCTATGGCCAGAGGACCAAGCTCCATGACACCTTCGAGTGAGTGGCACATTTGGCCACACAGGGGCCGGCGCCACGCCACGCCGGGCCAGGGAGCTGCAGGACGCGGCTGCCCGTTATGGGACAACTCTGGAACAATGGGAGGAACAGGGTCAGGCCCTGGGCAGGGAGGAGGGGGCCGAGGTGGTGGCCGGGCATGGAGCCCAGGTGAGGAGAGAGGTCATGGTGGCTGCCAGCGAGGCAACAAGGGCCACCATGGTGAGACAGCGGCTGGAGGTGGCCCTGGGGCTGCTGGAGCGCTTGGTGGCCGCGTGTGACGAAGCCACCGCGTTCCCCCGGGAGCTGGAGCACCTGCCCTATGATATGAATGCCACCCTGGAGGGGAGAAAGAAGAAGTCCTCCCATGTCCCTGAGGCCTTGGTGGCCAAGGCGGCCCTAGCCAAGCAGCTGTGGGAGGCCAATGCCCGCCAAGCCATGGCTCACTTGGTGAGGACATTTCCAGACTACATCAAGTTCTTGTTCCCTGCCGGTCCCTCCAGCCCCAGTGCCTGTGGGGTGGCCGAGTGGTGCCAAAGAGCCATCGAAGACATCCCAAGGCTTGTTCGACCCCTGGAGCATCCCCAAGGTGTCCCCAAGGTACCGCCAGTGAGAATGGAGCCCCAAGATGTGTGATGGGGGGCACAGGGGTGCGAAAGGGGACCGGAGAGAGTGGCAGGAAGTGGGGAGGTGACACCGTGGGGGAAGGGGGCAGTGGGGCATGAGATGTACACAGTGTGGAGCAGACACAGGGGCGGGGTGGGGGTGGCAGGGGGGAAGGGGTCAGGGTGTGAGAGGGGCAGGGGGTGTCAGAGGGAACAAGAGGCTGACAAAGGGATTGAAGGGACAAAGGGGACCTCGCAGGGGCAGGAGGCCACCCCAGGAGGCTGTAAGTTCCACCAGGTCCCTGACACCTCCCCTGTCCCCTCCCCAGCTGTCCCCGGCCCTGCTGCAGCCACAGGTCACCGTGGTGGCCATCCTGGGTGAGCTGCTGGACACCCTGCCCAGGCTGGACGAGGAGATGCTGTTGCTCAGGTATTCAGTGAGACTGTACCGGCGCCTGGAGGACTTCACGAGGAACATCCGGGTCACCCTGTACTGCATTGAGGGCACCTGGTGGCGCTGCAATGTCACCTCCGATGATGATGGCCCTGTCACATCCCTGAGCCAGGCCCTGGTCGCCTACAAGAGCACCCCAGGGATCACCTGGGACCATGTGACAATGGCAGCCAGGAAGTGGCAGAGGTCGGCGCATGTGCTCGTGGACAGGTGGGCCAAGCTGGCCAGGGCAGCCACCAAGCTCCGCATCACCTGCAGCGATTTGGCCACCCAGGCGGCCGACAGGGCAGCCACAGCCACTGCCCGGGCCAGGGAGCTGCAGGCCAAGGCTGCCCGTGATGGGACAGCTCAGGAAAACATGGTGGAGCTGGGTCAGGCCCTGGGCAGGGAGGAGGGGGCCGAGGTGGTGGCCGGGTATGAAGCCCAAATGAGGAGAGAGGCCAGGGTGGCTGCCAGTGAGGCAACAAGGGCCACCATGGTGAGACAGCGGCTGGAGGCCACCCTGGAGCTGCTGGAGCGCTTGGTGGCCGTGTGTGACGAAGCCACCGCGTTCCCCCGGGAGCTGCAGTGGCGGCTCAGGGACACCGAGAGCACCCTGGAGGGCACAAATGAGGCTTCCCCCGATATCCTCGAGGCCTTGGTGGCAAAGTTGGCCATGGCCGAGCGGCTGTGGGAGGCCAACAACCGCCTGGCCAAGGATCACCTGCTGGGGACACTTCAAGACATCATCGCCGTCTATTTCACCAGTGGTCCCACCAGACCCAGGGCCTGTGAGGTGGCTGAGCAGTGCCAAAGAGCCATTGAGGACATCCCAAGGCTCCTTCGACCCCCGGAGTATCCCCAAGGTGTCCCCAAGGTGTTCCCAGTGAGCATGGAGCTCCAAGAGGTGCGACAGAGGGATGGGGGGAGAGGGGGACAGAGGGGACACTAAGGGGGAAGGAGGCAATAGGTGATGGGGCTGACATGGGGAAAGGTGGGAGGGGCCAGGGGGTCACAAAGAGGGCAGGAGGGAGTAGATTGAAGGGGGGAGGTGACAGAGAGGAAGAGGGGAAAGGGGGGAAGGGGGCAGTGGAGGATGGAGGGAATGCTGTGGGGAGGGGGCACAGGCGCTGGCAAAAGGGACAGCAGTGGGAGCAGGGGGATGGCAGAGGGGCAGGGGGTGCGAGGGGCTATGAGGGAAGGGGCAGTGGGGGCCAGAGGGAAAAAGAGGCTGACAAAGTGACAGAGGGGACAAAGGGACCCCTCAGGGGCCAGGGACCACCCCAGGAGGCCATAGGTGTCACCAGGTCCCTGACACCTCCCCTGTCCCCTCCCCAGCTGTCCCCAGCCCTGCTGCAGCCACAGGTCACCGTGGTGGCCACCCTGGGCGAGCTGCTGGACACCCTGCCCAGGCGGGATGAGATTCTGCTGCCCGTGTCTGCATTGAGCCTGTACTGGGACCTGGTAGACTTCACCAGGGACCTCCGGGTCACCCTGTACTGCGTTGATGACACCTGGTGGCGCTGCAATGTCACCTCCAATGATAAGAATCCCGACACCACCCTGAGCCAGGCCCTGGAAGCCTGGGGGAGCAGCCCAGGGATCACCTGGAATGATGTGACAATGTCCACCAGTGAGTGGCAGGGGATGGTGTCTGTGCTTGTGGACAGATGGACCCGGCTGGCCAGGGCAGCCACCAAGCTCCACAACACCTGCAGAGACGTGGCCACTGAGGCGGCCGACAGGGTGGACACCGCCAGAGAGCGGCAGGATGAGGCTGCCATTTTTGTACGAGATCAGGAAAACATGTTGGAGCTGGGTCAGGCCCTGGGCAAGGAGGAGGGGGCCGAGGTGGAGGACTGGTATGAAGCCCAGAAGAGGAGAGAGGCCATGGAGGCTGCCAGCGAGGCAAGAAGGGCCGCCATGGTGAGAGAGCGGGTGGAGGCGTCCCTGGGGCTGCTGGAGCGCTTGGTGGCCGCGTGTGACGGAGCCACCGCGTTCCCCCAGGAGCTGCAGCGCAGGGTTGGGGACATTGAGGCTGCCCTAAAGGGGACAAATGAGGCATCCCCCAATGTCCCCGAGGACTTGGTGGCCAAGGTGGCCGAGGCCAAGCGGCTGTGGGAGGCCAACGCCCGCCTGGCCAAGGATCACCTGCTGGGGGCAGTTCCAGACATCATCAAGTTCTTGTTCAATGGTGGTCCCAACAGCCCCTGTGAGGTGGCTGAGCGGTGCCAAAGAGCCATCGAGGATATCCCAAGGCTTGTTCAACCCCCGGAGCATCCCCAGAGCGTTCCCAGGGTTTCCCCGGTGAGCATGGAGGCCCAAGAGGTGCCACTGGGGGAGGGGGGACAGGATCTGGGGGAGGAGAGGGGGACTGAGGGGACACTGAGGGGGAAGGGGCAATTATTGGGGATGGAGGGATACACAGGGATGGTGGGAGGGGACAGGAGGGAGTGGCAGGAAGGGGGGAGGTGACAGATGAGTGGAGGGAAAAGGCGGTAAGGGGGCAGAGGGGGATGGGACGTACACGGTGGGGAGGTGACATGGAAGGTTGGTGGGTGTGGCAGAGGAGGCAGCATGGGATGGCAGTGGGTGGGAGGGGCTACGAGGGGAGGGGCAAGGGGTGGCAGAGGGAATAAGGGGCTGACAAAGGGATGGAGGGGACAAAAATGACCCCTCGGTGGGGACGGCCACCCCAGCAGGACCTAAGTGCCACCAGGTCCCTGACACCTCCCCTGTCCCCTCCCCAGCTGTCCCCGGCCCTGCTGCAGGCACAGGTCACCGTGGTGGCCACCCTGGGAGAGCTGCTGGCCACCCTGCCCAGGCGGGACGAGGAGATGATGCTGCTGCTGTTGCCCCCAGGGTGCCTGCACGAGGACCTGGACGAATTCACCTATGAGCTCTTGGAAACCATGGGGTACACTGAGTGTCTCTGGTACCACTGCAAGCACCCTGACAGAATTGGTGACCCTGTCACCTCCCTGAGCCGGGCCCTGGCTGCCTACGAGAGCACCCCATGGACCACCTGGTTTAATGTGAGGATGGCAGCCCCCGACTGGCAGTGGTTGGTGTCTCTGCCTGTGGACAGCTGGACCAAGCTGGCCAGGAAGGCCAAGAAGATCTGCAATGCCTGCAAGAAGGTGGCCATTGAGGCAGCCTCTGAGGAGGCCGCCGCAAGCGCCCGAGCGAGGAAGCTGCAGGACAAGGCTGCCCGTTATGGGACCTCTCAGGAAAACAGGGGGGAGCTGGGTCAGGCCCTGGGCAGGGAGGAGGGGGCCAAGGTGGTGGCTGGGGGTGAAGCCCAGGTGAGGAGATTGGCCAGGGTGGCAGCCACCCAGGCAACCAGGGCCGCCAGGAAGAGAGAGCGGCTGGAGGCGTCCCTGGGGCTGCTGGAGCGTTTGGTGGCTGCGTGTGACGAAGCCACCAAGTTCCACCAGGAGCTGCAGCAAAGGGCTGGGGACATCAAGGCTGCCCTGAAGGGGACAAATGAGGCATCCCCCGAGGTTCCCAAGGACTTGGTGGCCAAGGTGGCCGAGGTCGAGTGGCTGTGGGAGGCCAACACACACCTGGCCATGGGTCACCTGAAGGGGGCAGTTGGAGACATCTGGAAGTTCTATTTCGATGGTGGTCGCGATAGCCCCACTGGGGTGGCCGAGAGGTGCCAAAGAGCCATCAAGGACATCCCAAGGCTCCTTCGACCCCGACCACGTCCCCAAGGTGTCCCCAAGGTGTCCCCAGTGAGCAGGGAGCTCCAAGAGGTGTGACAGAGTGGGGAAGGGGGTTGGGGGAGAGGGGGGGAAGAGGGGGATGGGAGGGACACAGAGGGTGGAGGGTGGTGGCAGAGGGGACAAGAGGCTGACAGAGGGATGGAGGGAATAAAGGAGACCCCTTGGGGGCTGGGGGCCAACCCAGGAGGCCGCAAGTGCCACCAGGTCCCTGACACCTCCCCTGTTCCCTCCACAGCTGTCTCTGGTCCTGCTGCAGCCACAGGTCACCGTGGTGGCCACCCTGGGTGAGCTCCTGGACACCCTGCCCAGGGTGGACGAGGAGATGCTGGTGTTCATGTCCCCAGGGTGCCCGTACTGGGTTCTGGAGGAACTCACCAATGAGCTCTGGGCCACTATGAATGGAATTGATGACACCAGGAGGCACCACAATGTCACCTCCAGTGATGATGACCCTGTCACCTCCCTGAGCCAGGCTCTGGCCGCCTACAAGAGCACCCCATGGACATCCCGGAAGCGTGTGACAATGGCGGCCAGCGAGTGGCGGGGGTCTGTGGCCGCGCTTGTGAAAAGCTGGGCCCAGGTTGCCAGGAAGGCCACCAAGCTCCATGACACCTGCAAGAAGGTGGCCTCTGAAGCGGCCAAAAGAGCAGCCACCACCACCACCTGGGCCAGGGAGCTGCAGGACGAGGCTGCCCATGATGGGACAGCTCAGGAAAACGTGGGGGAGCTGAGTCAGGCCCTGGGCAGGGAGGGCAAAGTGAGGAGAGAGGCCATGGTGGCTGCCAGCCAGGCAACAAGGGCCACCATGGTGAAACAGCTGATGGAGGCGGCCCTGGGGCCTCTGCAGCGCTTGGTGGCCGCGTGTGACGAAGCCACCACGTTCCCCCGCGTGCTGCAGCGCAGGGTTGGGGACATCGAGGCCAGCCTGAAGGGGACAAATGAGGTGTCCTCCAAAGTCCCTGAGGATTTGGTGGCCCAGGTGGCCGAGGCCGAGCGGCTGTGGGAGGCCAATGCCCGCCTGGCCAAATATCACCTCCTGGGGACACTTCAAGAGATCATCGACTTCTATTTCACTGGTGGTCCCACTGGGCCCAGTGACTGTGCGGTGGCCGAGCGGTGCCAAAGAGCCACTGAGGACATCCCAAGGCTCCTTCGACCCCCAGAGAGTATCCAAAACATTCCCAAGGTGTCCCCAGTGAGCGTGGAGCTCCAAGAGGTGTAACGGGGGTGGGGGAGAGAGAGACGGAGGGGACACTGGGGTGGAAGGGGGGGCAATGGGGGAATGGAGGGGACACAGGAAGGATGGCAGGAGGGGACAGGGGGTCACAAAGGGGACAGGAGGGAGTGGCAGGAAGGGGGGAGGTGACAGAGGGGTGGAGGGGAAAGGGGGGGATGAGGGGACACGTGAGGGAAGAGGGCACATGGGGGCTGGGGGGAGTGGCAGAGTGGACAGCAATGGGAGCACTGGGTGGAACGGGCTATGAGGAGATAGACAGGGGGTGACAGAGGGAACGAGAGGCTGACAAAGGGACGGAGAGGACAAAAGGGACACCTCAGTGGATGGGGAACACCCCAGGAGGCCGTAAGTGCCACCAGGTTCCTGACACCTCCCCTGTCCCCTCCCCAGCTGTCCCCGGCCCTGCTGCAGCCACAGGTCACCGTGGTGGCCATCCTGGGTGAGCTGCTGGCCACCCTGCCCAGGCGGGACGAGGAGATGCTGCCCGTGTCCACAGTGAGACTGTACTGGGACCTGGTGGACTTCACTGAGAACCTCCGCATCACCCTGTACTGCACAGATGACACCTGGTGGCACCGCAATGTCACCTACAATGATGATGACCCTCCCACCTACAATGATGGTGACCCTCTCACCTCCCTGAGCCAGGCCCTGGCTGCCTGGGAGAGCACCGAATGGACCACCTGGGACCATGTGACAATGGTGGCCAGCAAGTGGCAGGGGTCGGTGTCCGTACTTGTGGGCAGGTGGGCCCAGCTGGCCAGCAGGGCCACCAAGCTCCACAACACCTGCAAGGAGGTGGCCACTGAGGCGGCCAACAGGGTGACCACTGCCACCACCCGGGCCAGGGAGCTGCAGGACGAGGCTGCCCGTGATGGGACAGCTCAGGAAAACATGGTGGAGCTGGGTCAGGCCCTGGGCAGGGAGGAGGGGGCCGAGGTGGTGGCCGGGCATGGAGCCCAGGTGAGGAGAGAGGCCAGGGTGGCTGCCAGCGAGGCAACAAGGGCCACCATGGTGAGACAGCGGCTGGAGGTGGCCCTGTGGCTGCTGAAGCGCTTGGTGGCCACATGTGACAAAGCCACCGCGTTCCCCCGGGAGCTGCAGCGCCTGCTCGGGGACATCGAGGCCGCCATGAAAACGACAAATTGGGCATCCCCTGATCTCCCTGAGGGCTTGGTGGCCAAGGTGGTCGAGGCTGAGCGGCTGTGGGAGGCCAACGCCCGCCTGGCCAAGGGTCACCTGCTGGGGGCAGTTCCAGACGCCATCAAGTTCTATTTCACTGGTGGTCCCGCCAGCCCCAGTGCCTGTGGGGTGGCCGAGCGGTGCCAAAGAGCCACCGAGGACATCCCAAGGCTCCTTCAAACCCCAGAGAGTCCCCAGAGCGTCCCCGAGGTGTCCCCAGTGAGCATGGAGCTCCCAGAGGTGCGATGGGGGGAGACAAAGGGGACACTGAGGGGAAGGGGACGGGAGGGGGCAATGGGGGATGTGGGGGACACAGGGGGGTGGGAGGGGGCAGAAGGTCACAAAGGGGACAGGAGGGAGTGGCAGGAAGGGAGAAGGTGACAGAGAGGGGGAGGGGAAATGGGGGCAGGGGGGTGAGGGGGATGGGAATGACTGGGGTGGAGGGGACACAGGAGCTGGCGGGCGGTGTCAGGAGGGACAGCAGAGGGTGACAGGGGCTATGAGTGTGGTGGTAGTGGGTGGCAGAGGGGACAGCAGGGAGGGTGGCAGGAGGCAGCAGAGGGGACAAGGGGGTGACAAAGAGACAGAGGAGACAGCAGAGCCCTCCAGGAAGGGGACAAAGGGGGCACCAGGAGGGCACAGGGGCCACCCAAGGAGGTCACAAATGCCTCCAGGTCCCTGACACCTCCCCTGTCCCCTCCCCAGCTGTCCCCTCCCCAGCTGCTGGAGGCTCTGGTGTCCGTGGTGGCCACCCTGGGTGAGGTGGCAGCCACCGTGACCGGGCCACACCGGGGCGTGCGGCGCTGTGTGCCCCCAAAGTTGCTGCACGCGGCCCTGAGGATCTTCACCTGGAGCCTGCGTAACAGTCTGGAAGATCCCCGTGACACCTCCATGGGTGACTCTGGTGTCCCCTCCCTGGGCCAGGCCCTGGCCACCCTCAGGGCCACCCCTGGGGCCACCTGGGCCGATGTGAGAGCCGCGGGCAGCGCCTGGTGGAATTTGGTGGCTGTGCGTGAGGAGAAATGGAAACAGCTGGTCGAGGAGATCACCAAGCTCCGTGATGCCTGTGAGGACGCGGCCCTCGCCTGGGCCAGGGATCAGCAGGACAAGGCCACCCGCAGGGGGACAGCTGGGGACAACCCTGTGGCCACAGCCCAGCAGCTCATGGTGGCCCTGGACAGGAATGAGGAGGCCTCGGCAGGGGCTGCACATGGTGCCCAGGTGGTGGCGGCCACCAATGAGGCCATGGGAGAGGCTGTGGTGGCCACCAGGCGGGCGAGGGCAACCACCAGGAAGAGACATTGGGCAGAGGTGGCCCTGGAGCCGCTGCAGCGTTTGGTGACAACGTGTGACAAAGCCACTGAGTTTATCAGTTACATGGAGTGCCAGCTCAGGGACATCGAGGCTGCCCTGGAGGGGACACAGGAGGCATCCTCTGATGTCCCCGAGGCCTTGGTGGCTGCGGTGGCCAAGTTTGAGCAGCTGTGGGAGGCCAGCGCCCGCCTGTTCAAGCATCACCTGCTGGGGACACTTGGGGACATCCACGACCTCCTCTTGAGTCCCTATGGTGGCCGCGGTGGCCCCGATGGCCCTGGCAGCCGTGCGGTGGCCGAGCGGTGCCAAAAAGCCATCGAGGACATCCCAAGGCTGCTTCAGGACAGTGACATCACTGCTGCGATGTCATAGCGGCAGTGACATCATTGGGGACATGGCTGCTGTCAGCAGTGCCCTCCCTGTGCAGTATTTGAGATAAATCTGGGGAATTTTCATTGAAATTGCCCCAATCCTGATGGGAATTCTTGGGGTGACATCTCTGGGGACACGCAGGGACAGTCTGGGGACACTCAGGGACACTGGGGACACTCAGAGATACTCAGGGTCACTCTGATGACACTCAGGGACAGAGGACAGGGTGAATGAGTCCCCTCAGCAGCTTCCAGGTTTCCACTGTGCCTGCAGCCAAGCCAGGTCACAAATAACAATTTAATAATTGCCTTTTGCATTTTTGTATTGCCTTTTGCACATTTTTATTGATCACCAACAATTTGATATGTTTTTTATAGTGATATTGATTATTGGTGATTCCTTATAGCTGCTGGTTGTTGCAATATAATCAGTTCATGTGTGCACCGTACAGCCTATAAATGAAATAATTAATTAATTAATATCCTCTATATAAAGCAGACCAGTCTGATCTGAACTCTGTGTCAGACACATCACTGACCCCATTGAGAGACGAGTGCTCAATAAATCCATCCCAACATTCCTTGAGGGGAGCACAGCCAGGGAGCTGCTTCAAGGCGCTGTCACTGAGATATTTCCCCTTGGAAACCCTGGGTGGGATGCAAATACACCTGAGCAGATGGCAAAATTAAAATTATACCAAACCCTTGAGGAAGGGATCCAACAGCTGAGGGAAGTGGCAGTATTGGAGGGACTCTTTGGGAGGGATGGACAGCATGGAAATGACCCCGACAAGGTCAGGTGGGCACGGCAAATGTTGTGGGGTCTGGCAGATCTGGGGCCATCTCAATGCACCACCCTCATTGCAATGACTGCCAATTTGCTTTAGTTCCACAAACTCTGAGCGGTTGACTTCTGCAGTACTGAGACCAACCGTTGAAAGCCTTTAAAAGTATGCAACGTAGAATCCCGAATGTTAACATGACCAGGAAAAGAACAAAAAAACCCCAAAATTGTCCTCATTATAGAGGTCCACCACCCCGAGAGTCCCCAGTCCTTGAACAATCCGCTGAACCAGTCCTCGGATTCCTGCTTGACTCGTCCTGTCAGGCTTTTCACTTCTCTGAGAGCTGCGTGGACGTTGGGTGCCTTTGATGCTAGGTTCAGGCAGCACAGTCCTTCAAATTCCTGACACTCGTGTCCATGCAGTAGCAGAAGGAAATCTATGGCGGCACGATTTTGGAGTGTGGCCTGCCTGGTAATTTCCTCATCTTCTAGGAGGGAGCTGATGGCCGTGGATGTCAAGTTTGCCGGTTTGACTACCCAGCACTCTAGGTGGCCAATTCACTTAGAGCCTTGGCTGCTGCAACCCGCGGAAGGAACAGGGATACAGCAACTCTTTTTGACTTAGCCCAATGGAAGATTTCTGCGTCACAATTTGGGTTCAAATTGTCTACGCTTCTCTTATGAACTTTGCTGACCGAATTGTTCTTAGGAGTCCACTCGCCAATCATGGTTTGGTTGGGTGCCAACAGGGACATGGCCCTCCTAAAAGCCGAGAAGGGATTCCTGCCCATGCCCGATCCCCACAAATTAAAAACAAACCTTTGGGGAGGCTCCTGGGATGTGAATGGTCTGGATTGTCTGCTGCAACATGGCTTAAAACCTCACACCACCTTTTGGCAGAGAATTCCTCTCGACACTGTTTAATGTTGTCAAAAGGTTTGGTGTTGGAACGTGGGAGAAAGAAGAAGTGTGTGCAGAATGGCGCAGGGGAGGAGCCCAACAGCTCTAACTCTGCTTACCTGAGCAGCTCGGGGTGGCTTTGGCAGCCACTCCTCTATGGGGTTTTTAATTGTTATGGCTCGTTGGTGACGGATATTGTGTGGTTGTGTGTGATTTGGTTTGGGACCTGGGGGAGGTATAGGCGTATCTACATTGTCTGTGAGCTCTCCAGCTTGCAATGGGATCCCTACCAGGCAGGTAGACATTGGGTCTTTCGCTGCTGCTGTGGACAGGTTATTTTATATATATATATATATATTTTCCTGCTGGAGCGTCTGTGCCAGGGTCACCCAGATGTTTTGGCGTGGCTGAGGAACGATCCGCGCAGCTGTCAGACTGCTCAGCCCGAACAGGATGACAACTCGGACAGGGCTCACCGTGAGGTTAGGTAGGAAGTAGATTTTCTGTTCTAAAAAGGAAAACAAACATTTTTTTTAAAAGACACATACAAGTTCATGGGTCTGCCGGAATGCAGGTAACTCTCTTAGGAAGGTTCTTCCTTCTTTTTCCGGCGGCGCCTTCTCTTGGAAGCGACAGCTGCTTGCTTCTTATCCCGGTCTGCTGCACCTGGATTTTTGGGGACGAAAGGTTTTACCCACTTTTGGGGTATCCATTGGGGGCCTGAGGGAGTGGATACACACGCGTAACCACGCCCCCAGGTGACGAGCTCATAAGGACCCTTGGTTCCCCGAGTTTCTGGGTCTTTGACGAGAACTGGTGGACGCTGTGACAACTTAAACCAGTTGTTATTATTGAAATGATGTATTACTGGAGGATTCATGTTTTCAAATGAACAATTCAGAAAATTGATGGGAAACAAGGCTTTGCAGAGCTTTTGTTGTGGACTCATCCATGCTGCAGAATTGCCCTGCCTAGCCAGGACCTCTTTGAGCGTGTGGTGGGCGCACTCGATCACAGCTTGACCTGTGGGGGAGTGGGGAATGCCTGTCTTATGCTCCACTCCCCACTGCTGGACAGGAATGCCTGTCTTATGCTCCACTCCCCACTGCTGGACAGGAATGCCTGTCTTATGCTCCACTCCCCACTGCTGGACAGGAATGCCTGCTTTATGCTCCACTCCCCACTGCTGGACAGGAATGCCTGTCTTATGCTCCACTCCCCACTGCTGGACAAACTCTAGGGACTCCTTGGAGGCATACGCTGGGCCATTGTCAGTTTTAATTTCCCTAGGAATCCCCAATACTGAAAAGGCTTGCAGCAAGTGTTGTTTGGCATGTGCAGCCCTTTCCCCTGCGTGGGCAGAGGGATAAACCACGCCTGAGTATGTGTCTATGCTGACATGTATGTATTTCATGTGACCGTAACTGGGAATGTGTGTGATGTCTGTCTGCCACACCTCGCAGCTCCCAAGGCCTCGGGGGTTAACCCCAACCCCCAGGGATGGCACTGCCTGAAGCTGGCAATTGGGACAGGTGGCCACAATGGCTCGAGCCTGACTTTGTGTTAGCTGGAACTGGCGGATTAGACCTGGAACATTTTGATGGCATTGTTGGTGACTTTGCTTTGCCTGTTGAAAGATGTCTGGAAGGCGTGCCATTTCTGCTGGAGCGGCAAGGGAACCTGCCCTGCGATTTCCTTCTGCAGTCTTGCCTGGCAAATCGGTGTGCGACCTCACGTGCATCACATAGAAAGGGTGCTCCTGCTGCGAAACCAAATGAATTCATTTTGAGAGCACCCTGTGGTGCTGCCCATCCTCGATCTCTTTGAGGACTGCCTGCTCCGCCCTGGACACTACTCCCGCCACATTGGCTGAGTCGGTAACCAAATTAATTGGCTCCAAAAACTCAAAGGCTCTTACGACTGCGGCTAGCTCAGCAATCTGGGGTGACCTGTGGGATCTCAGCACGGCAGTCCTGATGTGCAGAGACACCGAGACAGCCTTTGGGGGGCTCGGAGGTCCTGGAACGTGGCCAGAAGTGTCTGGTGGTTGGACTTTGATCCAGCACAGGAAACATCACCTGTATGAGGATGGGAGAATCACAGGGGGATAAATGGTGAAGAGATAGATTAGTTATGGTGTGAAACACAGGTTTTAGAATCTCGGTACAGGGGGGTGCTAGGGAGACAAGATGGAGGAATTGGGGCGTGTCCTGTCCTTCTTCTTCTTCTTCTTGTCGTCCATCTTCTGTGGTGGTGGTGGCACTTTGAGATTGGTTCTTACTAAAAGTGCACTTGTCAATAAGGGTGAAAGGTATTGGGGGGAAAAGGTAAATATCTTATACGTAGTTCTGGGTATAAAGATAACTGACCGCCCCGAGGGCACGCAGTGTGCTCATGGCTGATGTGCTGTGCGGACCCCCATCGGGCCGAGAGAAGATATTGTAGATAAAAAATTAATAAACACTGAAGACCGAAAAACCTGAAGACTCCTTTCATCCTTTGGCTATCTCAAAGGCTATCCCAAGCCTTTCTAGGGCATCAAAAACAGCCGAGAACGGGACAGTGACCCCTCCCACAAACTCAATATCAGCTTCCCTATGCTGGGTCTGGGGATTTCTCCAAGTCATCACTGACTTGTGGGATGCTCTGGATGCATCAGTGAACACTGCAAGCGTCTTGAGTGGCCTAAGACTCCTTTTCTCAGGAGCAATGAGGTGGAATTCCTCATTGAACAGCTTGTGTGACGGGGCTTGGACTGATACCTGTCCAGTGTAGCTGTCCAGGGATAGCTGGAGACTGGCATTGCTCTGGAGCAGGTCATTGAACCTCTTTATGGCCAACCTCTCAGGAGAGCTCTTTCCCTCCTTAGCAAGGTGGACTGGAAGGTGAATACACTCAAAGGCACAACCGGCCAGCTCACGCAATCTTAGCCTGGCCTTCCAGACCAGCTGAGCTATTGGCTCCTGTGGCTGTGTGGTGGTTTTGGATCGCTGATGGGAGAGGAAAACCCACTCTATGATTAGAAGTGGATCTTTTTGTACTTCGAACCACTGGAACATCAACCCGTGTAAGTGTGGTAACTTGCCCAAAACAATGAATTCAAAAGACAGCTGGGGCTTATAGCGATGAGCCTGCCTCTCGGCCAAAGCCTCCTGCACTTTTTGGAGGGCGGTTTTTGCCTCTGGGGTCAGCTCCCTGGGAGAGGCTAGCTCGCTCTCTCCCTTCAGTAAATTGAGAAGGGGAGCTAGGTGCCTGTTGGTGAGACCCAGCCAAGGCCTGACCCAGTTCAAAGACCCACACAAGGAATGGAGATCTGCCAGGGTTTTGGGATCGGTCTTAATTTCCAATTTTTGCGGAACAATGGCCTGTGCAGTGATTTGCAAGCCCAGGTAATTCCAAGGTGGCTGTGGTAGATAGGGACAGGCGATCGGAAGATCTCGTGATGTAACAGGAAGGCAAGGCCCCTGTCCCCTTAGATAAGAAAATTAACATAGGAATGCAACCCCCTGAACCAGATGCCAGTAACTTTCCATTCCCTACCCAGTAACTTTCCACTCCTTACTAACCATAGATGGGAAAGACAGACCCCCTCTGACGTAGAAAAGCCCCTAGATTATAAAACCCCACGAGATGAGATAATAAAGGCCTTTTGACCGTCCACCACATTGGTGTCTGTGTGTTTCATAGGCCCGAGCGACCCTGGAGAGTGGGTCGCCATGCCGCTTCCTCAGAACCAGGTCGCCTGCCTTGTATCAGAAGGCAACAGGTGGCATTTTCTGAACCTCGTCTTCGTGCAGTTGGAATCCAGCAGAGGTTAAAGCTTTAACCACTAGGTCAAGTGCATCTTGGAGTATTGTGTCATCAGGGGCACACACCAGCACATCATCCATGTAGCGTAGGATGATTGCCTCCTTTTTCTGGGCGCGCACTGGGGACAGCAATGAGGCCACGTACCCCTGGCAGATGGATGGACTGCATTTCATCCCCTGAGGCAATGCTCTCCAGTGGTAGCGCTTCATTGGGGCTTCTCGATTGGTGGTGGGAACCGAGAAGGCAAACCCTGGTGCATCCTCTGGGTGTAGGGGGATATGGAAGAAACAGTCCTTTATTGGAATATGTATCCCAATATAACCAGTTAGATGGTGCCTAGGCCAGTTCTGACCTTCGCTGCTGGGCCAAAGGCAGCACTGCGGTGTTTTACCCCAGAGATACCTTGGCTGGCGGCAGAGTGCAGCGGGGCACAAGACAGGACTCCGTTCTCCTCAGGAGAGAGAGCTTCTGGCGATAGTGGAGATAAAAGGAGTGGATTCTGCTAGAAGGTTGCCAGATGTTTATTCCATTGGTACAGAGATGTCTGCACTGGGCTACTGCTGATAACAGAATACCGGCCGCATGGTCTCATTAACATTTTAAGCTCAGGACAGGGGAAGGGAGGGGACAGGTGAGTCACCAACCAGGTGAAGGGGCAGGGTCTCAAGGGACTAGGGACACCTATCACACGACGCCTTGCTGGTATGTTAGCCTGATTGACAGGGCACACTCAGCGAGGGGCGAGGGGGAAGGGAGAAGGTAAAACAGGATATTGCAACACACCACAACAGTCCTTGATGTCTAGGACAGCCAATTGCCAGTTTTGGGGGAGCATCATTGGGGAGGGCATCCCTGGTTGGAGAGACCCCATGTCCACAATTCTTTTGTTGATTTCTCTTAAATCATGAAGTATGGAGAGTTTGTGGACAGTTGGCTAGCTGAGACAGGTCACGTCGACATAATGCCGCTGGTTAAGCTAGAAGGGGACAAGTATAGGAGTCAGCAGTCAGTGTCCAATGACAGGCAAGGACATTGTGCCCTTGGTGCAACAGCAGGAGAGGGGAGAGCATCTTTGGCAGAAATATGAAGAATAGTTTCAATAAAATATCCACAAGAATGCAGAAGTAGGCGTAGTTGGCTGATAAGTAACTAACCAATAGTGAGCTCGCCTTTGCAATATGTATGAGCCTCATTAACACCGACATAAAGATGTGTGCCTATCAATAAAGTTTGAGATTTGCTGATCACTCATATTGCGTGCCGCATTTCTCCCGCCGATCCCAACAATGAAGGAGCAGCCACTTATCCTTCCCTGGCTTTTTTTTTACAAAGACCGGGGAATTCCAGCAGCTAGATGTCTCTTCAATGTGTCCTTTAGCCAATTGTTCTGCCACAAGTTCCTCGAGCGCCTCTATTTTTTCCTTACTGAGTGGCCACTGTCTTACCCAGACTGGGTCATCTTTCAGCCATGTTAACTTGTGGGCAGGGCACTCGACAGTGGCCGCTATTAAAAATCCTGGGGTGTTTTAGGGATGACCAATTTGACCCCTCACTGGGACATGGTGTCTCTACCCCACAAGGGAGCTTTGTAATTAGTAACAAATGGATGGACACTGGCCAATTTTCTGTCTGGTCCCTCAATTTGCACAATGCCCTTTGATATCTTTGCCAATGTGACTCCTCCTACACCTCGGATTTGACCAGGCACGGGCTGCAAATCCCAATGTGACGGCCACAACCTTTCAGGTATGATTGTCACATCTGCCCCTGTGTCAAACAACCCTTCCACATGGAGATGTTCTGTTCCACGCATTAGGTTGCATCCCATAATGGGTTTGTCCTCGCCAACCACTTCTGCCCAGTATACACGTGGTGCCTTGTCATCTACTGAAATTTCTGCTGGAACAGGAATGGCCTGGGCGGTGATTTGCCCCTTGGCCAAATAGAAGGGTGGCTGTGGACAGCGCGCCAGGAGAATGAGGTTGGGTATGTCCCCTTTGATGGTCATGGGAGCCACCTCAATCTCCATGGGTGTGTGTGCAGTGTCCCCAACAACAAAGTGCTCACTGTCCAATCTTGTGCGATCTTTTGTCAAGTTCTGCAAGTCCTCTGGCAGATCCACTCCAATGACCGTCCATTGGGTAGACCTGAAAGCAAACGCTTTGGCGGTCACAAGCTTGAAACGCTTGTGAGACCACCAGATTTTATCCTGTAAATGGTTTTTTGCATTCCCGCACCCCGCTTCCCTTCCTCCCCCTTTTCTGTTTTGAGGGAGGTTTCCCCTTCAGGGAAGCCTGCGGCATTTATGACGTGGCACTGGGCGGATGGGCGCGGCATGGGGGTTTTTTGGTGTGAAGGGTGTCTTTAGTTGCTGGCTTTGGGGACAGTCCTGGGCAAAGTCTCCTGGCTTTTTGCATATGAAGCAAGTGGCATGTTGGAGTTGTTCTGGTGACATCTGTTGCGTCCTCACTCCTGGAGATACAGCTGCCACCGTCTCTGGGTCTGTCGGCCTTGACCACGCCTCCCGTGCAGCAAACAGTTCCGCCTTCCTAGCACAGGCTTCCATCATCTCTGCCAGTGTAGGCGGGGGGTTGAGAGGCAGTCCCAGGAGCACCCTGCTGCACACTTCATTGGCATTCCCCTGCGCCATCTCTTTCACTATCTCCATCTGTGTCCTGGGGTCCCGTACTTGTCTCTCAACCTGTGCACGGAGCCGGTCGACAAACTGCAAGAAACTTTCTGAAAGAGACTGTTTAATGTCAAAGAAACTACCACTAGCTTCAGCAGCTGGTAGCTGGTGAAAAGCCTTGTTTGCAGCGTTTGAAATCTTATCTAGAATGAATTTTGACAACACCCGAGCCTGGTCCTCAGGCTTAGCCCACTCCCCCTCACCGCACTATTGGAATATGAATCCCAATATTACCAGTTAGATTGTGCCTGGGCCAGTCTGACCCTCGCTGCTGGGCCAAAGGCGGCAGCTGTGGTGTATCACCCCAGAGACACCTTTAGCTTGCTGGTGCTTGCAGCTGGGCCCTAAGCAAGTCCAGGCTTGTTAGGAACTCCGTTTACCTCAGGAGGAAAGCTTCAGGCGATGGTGAAGAGAAAAAGGAGAGGATTCTGCTGGAGGGTTTAATATCCAGAGGTTTATTCCATGGTTACAGAGGTCTGAATCTTAGGAACAGCTCCAACAGAATCCCGACCGCATGGCCTGATTCACCTTTTAAGCTCAGGGGGAGGGGAGGGGACAGGTGAGCCACCAACCAGGTGGGAGGGGTGGGGTCTCAAGGGACGAGGGACACCTAGAGGCCTGAGGGGCATCCTTTAAACTTGACCAACCGCACGACGCCTTGTTGGAATGTTAAGCCTGATTGACAGGACTCACTCAGCAAGGGACGAGGGGGGAGGGGAAGAGGGTATTGGTACACCTGGGGAAGGGACCTGAAAGTTTTGAACACACTGCAACATCTCCCCCTAGTTTTGTTTAAAAAGAAGAGGGCTGTGTTTGTGGTGCAGAATGCTTGCCAAACCATGGTAGGTAAATCGGTTCTTCCTCTACAGGAGAGTCAGTGTTTTCCACCGAGGCTTCCAGGTCATCCATTGGAGCACTGAGGGCTTCCAAATGGTAGAACTCAGGAGGGGGGATGAGCTTGAAATTAGCTTGAGAACCATGTGTTTGATTAGTCCAAAAACAATGCTAACAACTACAATAACTATAACTAAAATAAACAGCACTAAAAACACAGTTTTCAGAATAGATCCCAACCAGCCCGAGAGTCCCCAGCCATTGAACAGTCCATTCAGCCAGTTGTCAGTTTGTCTGATGATGTCCGAGAGCTTTTGCCAAGGTAGTCCATACGTGGTTTGGACTGAGGGACTATGCAGGAGATCGCAGGTGGGATGATCACGAGTAGGACAAGAAGCAGGCTCGGTCTCATGGCATCTCGAGGCTACACACAAACAGTGGGATCTAAACTGGCACAAGGAACTTGAAACAGACATATATTACAAACTATTCCAGATAGGAGGCTTAAATGGAATTTCCTCCAGAGAACGCGTGCGGCGTTTTCTTCTCCAGGCAGCATGAGCAACCTGGGGCGCTTCTGTAGATTTCTCTGAGACTTTGGGAACATAGGGCTTTACCCATTTGGAAGGAACCCACCTTAAACCAGAAGGGGTGGACACACAGGTGTATCTACGTCCCCAGGTAACCAATTTGTAAGGTCCCACCGTTTTCCAAGTCTCAGGGTCCTTTACTAAAACCGGAGGTTTTTCTTTCATCAACCTATGAGAGAGTGGGAGGGGACACACCCCTTGCCTCTGCCCCTCCCACCCCGGTGGCTTGGTGAGTGGGAGGAGGGACATCCCTTCCCCCTGCCCCACCCCCGTGGGAACCGGGCAGGGCCCCACCCCCCACCCCTCAGCCCCGCCCCCCAGCCCTCAGCCCTGCCCCCCCAGCCCTGAGCCCCGCCCCCCAGCCCTCAGCCCCGCCCCCCAGCCCTGAGCACCACCCCCCAGCCTTCCGCCCCACTCTCTTGGGATCCAGTTAAGGGGGCGTGGGCTACAGGCAAGGGGGCGGGGCAATCACGGGAACCTGGGGCGGGGTTACATGATGATGTAATGGCAGGCGGGGACTCAAAGGGAGGGGGAGGAGCCTCCAAAGGAAGGAAGGGGTTGTGAGACCAGAAGGGGTTGGGGGAGGGGACAGGTGGGTGAAAGGGGTTGTGGGGAGAAGAAGGGCAGGTGGGGGGCTGAAACACGTGGCTGCCGCCATTTTGGGCTCTGGCCATGCCGTCAGCAGTATCACAACTGCCAGGCCCGGGGTACTGGGAGAGAGGCGGAAGGCCAGGACAGCAATGGCAGTGCCCGGTACCCTGGAATTGCCGGGAAGCCTCGCTCAGGTCAGGGGCAGAGGGCACTTGGGGAGGGGTATCAGAAACCCACAGGAGGGGAGATTTGCTCTGGCTGCCCTTTCAAATCCCTCTTGAGGAATTCTTGCCGAATTATCAGGAACACAGGGAAATACTGGGACACTGTCCCATCCCCCTGTTCAGCCTTTGCTGTTAACAAGGCTCCAATTTGGTCACAGGCAGAGTCAGAGTTAACATTTATGTTGCTGCCGCTCGGGGCGTGGTGTCCTGGGTTGAGGGTGACTCTGTGGCAGCACCCTGCCACAGGACTGAAGCACACGCTGACACCGACGTGCTGGGCGGTGAAATGGCCTTTATTAACAATTGAGCAGGGTAATTTATAACAGGGGGTAACGGCAGGGCAACGGTGAAGGGAGAGGGGTTAGGCGTAATATGGCGCGATGTCCAAGATAACGCGATATCTTTGTTGGGAGTTTGGCTGAATAGAGACTGGAAAAGTGCAAAACCGTGGCTAACTCCAAGTCCTGCACCTGCTAGATAGCGTGTCCTTGGGCCTAGCTGTAGTATGATAACAAACAGTGAAAGAGACATGAGAAAAGAGAGATGTAACCCCTAAGGAATGAGGAAGAGTTCATGGTATAGTTTAACCAATAGATCGCTTGGCTTACAGAATATTCATAAGCTGATTATTTGCTGTATAAGTGTTTGATGCTTTTTTCAATAAACTGGACCTGTGATGAGCCACCTGGTGTCCTGGTCCCCTTCCTACGACAAATGGTTGACCCCGAACGCTGACCCCCTCGAAAGAAAAAGGGGGAGAACACGCCACGGTCGAGGAAGTTGGAGCTGGGTCCTGTTTGCAGCCGGGACGGTGCCGGAATTTTGAAGCACCCTCGGGGTTCACATTGGTGACTCGAGCCATTCGTGTCTGCCGGAGCCTGGAAAGCTGCAAGAGCGCTCGTGAATAGGTATGAAAAGGCAAGCAGCACATAATTTATCCGCTGCGTATTTAGAAAAGCGAGAACTAAAGGGGATAAATGTAAAAAAGGAGCTACCGGGGTTATTAGCCTACGGCTACGCTAAAGAAGTTTTCCTTAACCCACATACGGTCCATGAACTCTCGGAATGGAGAAAATTTGGGGATATACTGTGGGAAGCAGTGTTAGAAGATGATAAAACAGCAAAGAAATTGGGCAAGCCGTGGCGGGTAGTGCAGAATACACTGCTTCAGCATGTCTCTGAGCACAAAGCAGCAGCTTGAGTCAAATGCGTGAGTCAAATTTGGCTTAGCATCCATTATGCTGTCAAAATCACCTGTATTAACATAGACTCTAAACATCAGAAGCCTAGATAACTCAGTCGGTGGAACATCAAACTCTGAAATTGTATTTTGAAAAATTTAAAAATGTTAAAGATGTTTTAAAGTGATTGTATAAGTAAGATGTAATAAGTAAGTTATAGTAAATGCTATATTCTATTTCTATAGTAAGTTTTATTTGTTATTAAGTAGTTTAAGTTAAATTATCTAATGTTAAATACTGTTAAGTTTTGTTAAGTTTATGTCCTGTTAGGTTTAAGTGCTGTTCAGTTTAATTTTTGTCAAGTTTAAATGTTATTAAGTTAAAGTAAAGTTAGATTCTGTTACATTTAAATTATATTAGGTTTAAGTTATGTAGAATTTAAAGTCAGTTAAGTTTTGTTAAGGTTAAGGTTTGTTAAACTTAAGTTCTGCTAAGTTAAAGTTTTGTTGGGTTTAATTTCTGTTAAGTTTAAGTAAAGATAAGTTTAAGTGATGTTAAGTTCTGTTAAGTTTAAATATTTTAAGTTTAAGCATTTTAAGTCTAAGTGCTATTAAGTTTAAGTGATGTTAGATAGATTTATGCTTTTATGATAGGCGTTTATTTTATGACTTGTATGCAAAGTGTTGTTGTGAACATCAGAGAAACTTTAGTTAAAAAGGACAATCAGAAGCATTTGTGAGTAAAGCCATTCCTGTTTGAAGTATATCTGCTGTGAGAATAGAAAGCAAACTTACCAGAGAATCGATGCAGATGAAACCTGCGCACATGCTGCTCCTTTAGCTTATTTTTGTAGGTTGTATTAGCACACCTGAGTTTTGTTTGAGCCTTGTAGCAGCATAGAATCCTTTTTGTATCTGTCGTATAGCATATCCTATAAATAGTGACAGCCTTTTTGGTTTGTTTCCCTGGCTTAGATCCCTTGTAAGAGAGAAACCTTGCTAGCTGAGAATACTGTTTGTAATACAATAGTTGTTAGAATTGCCTATTTTTGTGTTGCAAAGAGTGTGACACAGCCCATAGAACTTTGCTTTGTCCAAAAAATAAAAACAGGGGAAATGTTGGGAATTTAGCTGACTAGAGACTGGAAAAGTACAAAGCCGTGGCTAATTCCAAGTCCTGCACCTGCAAGATAGCGTGTCCTTGGGCCTGGCTGAGTATGATAAAGAAATGGACAGCGAGACGTGAGAAATAATAAACGTAGGCCCAAAGGAATGAGGAAGAGTTCATGGTATAGTTTAACCAATAGATCGCTTGGCTTACAGAATATTCATAAGCTGATTATTTGCTGTATAAGTGTTTGATGCTTTCTTCAATAAACTGGACCTGTGATGAACCAGCTGGTGTCCTGGTCCCCTTCCTTTGACAGTGAGCTATTATTGGGCGGTAAATGCACTTATTGAAGCTGTGGGTGCTCTTCCATCACCTACAACGATGCCATCCAATGGCCCTCAGTAATGTTAGACCTAAAGATTGTTATTTCACCATACCTTTACACCCTGATGACGCACCTCTGTTTGCCTTTTCTGTGCCTACCTCCAAGCACGCAGAACCAACGAAGAGATTTCACTGGACCCTGTTGCCACAAGGCATGTGTGACATCCCAACCGCATGCCAGAGGACAGTCCATCTTGCCCTGCAGCCTGTCATAAATTTCCTGCTGCAATCATATATCATTGTACGGATGACATTTCACTTGCAGCCCATGATCAATCCATCCTATGTTCTATTCAGGTAACTGTCACGCAGGCAATTCAAAATGCAGGATTCATCGTGGCGCCTGAAAAGGTGCAGTGTGAGTCCCCATGGCATTATCTGGGGTAGAGAGTTAGTCAGCAGACTATCAGCCCTCAGCCTTTGAGGCTTTGTGTTAAAGTCACCCTCACTTTAAATGAATTACAGAAACTGCTGGGTTCTTTGAATTGGCTGCTGATTTACCCAAAAAATCCTGGTTTGGGTACATCCACAGAACTTTCACATCCTTTGTTTGGCTTACTCAGAGGAAACCCCCACCTGCATTTGCTTTGACAGCTTACCCCAGAAGCCAGAAGTGCCCTTGTTGTAGTGTGTTGTAATGTCCTGTTTTAGACTTCCGGGTCCTGGGTCCCTTCCCAGGTGTGCCAAAACCCTCTCTTCCCCTTCCCCCTCGCCCCTTGCTGAGTGAGTCCTGTCAATCAGGCTTAACATTCCAGCAAAGGCGTCGTGTGGTTGGTCAGATTCAAAGGATGCCCCTCAGGCCTGGGGGCCATTGGTCTGTCTAGCTGTCATTCTCCCCTGAGACCCCGCCCCCCCCCACCTGGTTGGTGGCTCACCTGTCCCCTCCCCACCCTCTGAGCTTAAAAGGTGAGTCCAGCCATGTGCTCGGGATTCTGTTGGAGGTCCCACTGAGATTCAGACCTCTGTAACCATGGAATAAACCACTGCATATAACCCTCCGGCAGAATCCTCTCCTTTTTACTCCTCACCTTCGCCTGAAGTCTTCTTCCTGAGGTAACGGAGTTCCTAACAAGCCTGGACTTGTTTAGTGCCCGGCTGCAACCACCAGCAAGCTAAAGGTGTCTCTGGGGTGAAGCACCACAGCTGCCGCCTTTGGCTCAGCAGCGAGGGTCAGACTGGCCCAGGCACAATCTAACTGGTAATATTGGGATTCATATTCCAATATGCCCTTGCACACTGTGCTCAAGCAATAGAAAACCAACAGAACTGGAGAGGGGATCCTGATAAATCTGCGTACCTTGCCATAATTGCTAGCAAATTTCAACATTTTGCTGTTCTGTTTTGATTGTTTGCTAGTGATAAAGACCCTTTGCGTGTGTTAGAATGGTTATTCTTACCTCACATAGCAACAAAACCTGTGTGAACTGTTGATGATATGTTCTCTTATTTAGTTAAGAAAGGTAGAAACGGATTGCAAACTCTCAATGGCCAGGATCATCATGCCATCAACGTACTTGCAAGTAAAGAAGACTCTGACAGCAACCAACTTCCAAATCGTGCTTGCAGGATTTTCTGGACAATTTTCTATCCATTATCCCTCACATTGTTTATGGACAGAGATGGGTAACCTCCCCCTGCACTCAAAGCATCACTGCAGCATGACCCCTGTCAACAGACCAACTGTTTTTACAGATGCACCCAGCAAAACCATCAAAGGTGCAGGGGTTTGGCATGAAGGTGACTCTCTCCAGTGGCATAAAAGGGTATTAATGTTAAAGGATGCCTCGGTGCACATTTTAGAATTGGCTGCTATCCGGTGTGCCTTTCAGTGATTTTCACAGGAACCACTTAACACCGTAACTGATTCCTCGTGTGCTGCCAATGTTGTATTCCATTGACAATTTTCCTATTTAAAGCATGTTAATAACTATCTTTTGTTTACAGAGTTAAGAACATTGTGGACTTTAATTAACAGCCAGCTCCATGATTTTCATGTGTTGCGTGTTCGCTCCCACACAGGTTCACCCGGCCCTATTGCAGAAGGTAATAACTATGCAGATGTCATTGTCATGACAGGTGTGGTACCAAATACTGATAGGTTTTCTCTCAAGCCAGGTCTCATGAGCTCTTAGAGGACTTATCACACCTGAGATAGCCCAGCTACTTCAAATGGCATAAAATTAGCAGGATGACTTCTGAGGTAGTGTCGGAAACAGGAAAGTTTTAATAAAAGGCAAATAACAAAGCTCTTTGCAGAGAAAACCTGAGCCTGGGGCAAGAGGTTCTTGCTCCTGCTAAAAACACCTCACAAAAACCATGATTTCTTTCATTCTCTTCTTTTTCTAGTGAATTACTTAGGCAGTACTTTTTGGCTTCTGTCCCATTGGGTAGCCTTAGGTTTGAGATGAAGTCCCAAAGATCCTGTGAGGTGTCTTTTTACCAAATTCTGGGTTTTTTTCCTTTTTAAGGAGATACAGGATAATTTGGTCACTCTGTCAATAGGGGGCACACTCCTACAAAATACTTTTGCACAGGCCAAGCTCTGTCACAACTTTTTTACACCAGCATGCTTATTCTCTTCACAAGCAATTTCAAATAACTTCCTCACAAGCCCATGATATGCTGTTGTCTTGTCCCTCCTGTCATGAGGCTGATCCTGCTCCTTTAGCAGAAGGCACTGAGCCCTGAGGTTTAACTCCTAACTCCATTGCAAATCGATGTCACCCCTATCCCAGAGTTTGGTTGCTTAAAATATGTTCACGTTTCCATTGACACCTATTCTCATTTTCTAAAGGCAGCTGCTCACACCAGAGAGAAGGCCTGTGATGCTCACCTGTTTTGCCACTCTGGGCCTCCCTGACACCGTTAAAATGGACCATGGACCTGCCCACACCTCAGAGAGAGTTTGTAACTTCTTGCAGCCATGGGGTGTGCCTCACAGTACTGGCATTCCCCGCTCTCTCACAGGGTAAACTGTTGTCAAGTGTGCCCATAGGACCCTAAAACCATGCTTTGTTGCAGAGTGCTGCAATTTCCTGTTTTCAACTTCCCAGTCCCTTCCCCAGGTGTGGCAATGCCCCTCTGCCTTCCCCCTCGCCCCCTTGCTGAGGGAGTTCTGTCCATCAGGCTCAACATTCCAGCAAGGCCTCGTGTGGTTGGTCGCGTTCCAAGGGTGCCCTTCAGGCCTGGGGGTCATTGGCCTGTCTGGGTGTCCCTCGTCCCCTGTGGGATCTCAGCACCTCAGGACTGAGGTGCCGAGTCACCGAGACCACCCTTGGGGGGCTCGGGAGTCCTGGAATGTTGCCAGAAGTGTCTGGTGGCTGGACTTTGATCCTACACAGGAGACGACACCTGTATGAGGCTAGGAGGGTTTCACCGGGGTGAATGGTGAAGGGATTAGTTAGTTAGAGAGTGAAACACAGGGTTCAGGATTTCTGTACAGGGGGGTTTAGAGAGGTAAGATGGAGGAATTGGGGCGTGTCCTGTCCTTCTTCTTCTTCTTCTTCTCCTCCATCTTCTGTGGTGATGGTGGCACTTTGGGATTGGTCATTACTAAAAGTGCACCGGGCAATAAGGGTGAAAGGTACTGGGGAAAAATGATAAATATTGTACACGTAACTATGGGTATAAAGATAGGTGACCGCCCGGAGGGCAAGGGAGTGTGCTCATGGCTGGCTGCTGAGCAGAGCTCTGTCGGGCTGAAAGAAAATCTTTTAGATAAACAATTAATAAACACTGAGACCGAGAAAAGAACTGAAGCCTCTTCTGTTCCTTTGAAAAGCGGGCTGTCCCAAGGCCACCCCGGGCCTTTCCAGGCCATCCAGACAGCCAAAAACCGGACATGTTGTGACTCTGTCAGTGGTTTTATTTTGTACTATTGACTGTAAATTAGGTTTTTTTTCCCTTTTCCTAATAAATTGTATTTTTGACTTGGAGTCTCTCACTGGTTTTGCTTTCAAACCAGAACAACTGGCCACTGGCGATGGTTGTTTGGCTTGATTGGCCAATTGGATCCACGTGTGTGTTGTGACTGTCTGGCAAGGGCCATGGGTTATTCTTAGTAGTAAAGGATGGTATAACAAAGGGATTGATCAGCCTGCTGCAATCATGGAGTCAATGCTCATTATTCCCTGCTGGACACCGCTGCTACAACAGGGACTGATGATTTTTCTTTCAGCACTGGACAGTCCTTTTTCCAATGCCCCCATTTCTTACAGGGTGCACTCGGAGCCTTCTCAGGAGGGGAAGCTTTCTTGGGTGACTTTTCCTGAGTTGCCTTCTTGCTAGGTTGGGATTAACTCTTTCAGTTGGGCCCTGTCTCAAAACACCTTCCAGGCAACCTCCAGCAGTTTATCCATGTCTTGAACTCCCTTTATCTTTTCTCCTTATATCATTTGAATTGTGACCCACACAAAACAAACCCAGATGTGCTTTGCCATCAGCTGACTCAGGATCTAGATCAGTATATTTGATGGCAGATTTTCTTCACCTGTTTTAAAAATGACTGGGCAACTCATCATCATTTTGCCTCACTTGATGAAGCTTTGACCAATTTTCAGCTTTAGAGACCCCGTGTTTTAACCCACATTCCACGAGGATTTGATATCATTTTAATTTTGCCATCTGCTCGGGTGTATTTGCCTCCCACCCAGGGTTTCCAAGGGGAAATATCTCAGTGACAGCGCCTTGAAGCAGCTCCCTGGCTGTGCTCCCCTCAAGGAACGTTGGGGTGGATTTATTGAGCACTCGTCTCTCAATGGGGTCAGTGATGTGTCTGACACAGAGTTCAGATCAGACCAGGCTGATTTATAGAGACAATATTAAAATTAATTAATTTATTTATAAGCTGTACAATGCACACATGAACTGATAGATTATATTGCACCAACCAGCAGCTACAAGGTGTCACCAATAATCAATATCAGTACCAAATACCATACCAAATTGCTGGTGATCAATAACAATGTGCAAAAGGCAATACAAAAGTGCAAAAGGCAATTATTAAATTGTCATTTATGACCCGGCTCTGCTGCAGGCAACGTGGAAACCTGGAAGCTCTTGAGGGGACTCATTCACCCCTGTCCCGTGTCCCTGAGTGTCCCTGAGGATGTCTGAGTGTCCCCAGAGATTTTCTGAGTGTCCCCAGAGTTTCCCTGAGTGCCCCTGAGTATCCCTGAGTGTGGCCCTGAGTGTCCCTGACTGTCCCAGAGTGTCCCCAGGGATGTCATTCCCATCAGGATTTGGGACAGTATCATTGAAAATTCCCCAGATTTATCTCAAACACTGCACGGGGAGGGCACAGGTGACAGCAGCGATGTCTCTGATGATGTCACTGCCCCTACGTGAAACTTTCCTGCAGCAGCCTTGGGATGTCCTTGATGGCTTTTTGGCACCGCTCAGCCACCGTGCGGCTGCCAGGGCCACCAGGCCCACTGCAACCACCACAGGGACTCAAGAGGATGTTGTCAATGTCCCCAAGTGTCCCCAGCAAGTGATCCTTGGTCAGGCGGGTGCTGGCCTCCCACAGACACTCAAACTTGGCCACTTTGGCCATCAAGGCCTGGAGGACATCAGGGGTCGCCTCCTTTGTCCCCTTCAGGATGGTCTCAATGTCCCTGAGCCGCCACTCCACGTTCCACTCGAACAAGGTGGCCTTGTCACACGTGGCCACCAAGCGATACAGCAGCCCCAGGGCCACCACTGCCCAATGTCCCCTCCTGGTGGCCACCACAGCCTCTCCCATGGCCTCAACGTTGGCTGCCGCCACCTGGCCATCGTGCGTGGCCATTTCCAAGGCCACCTCCTCCTTGTCCAGGGCCACCATCAGCGGCTGCTCCATGACCACCTTCTCACGGAGCTTGGTGGCCTCCCTGGCCAGCCAGTCCCAGCTGTCCACGAGCTTGGCCACCAACTCCCGCCATGCCTTGGCCGCGGCTCTCACATCGGCCCAGGTGGTCCCTGGGGTGGCCCAGAGGGCGGCCAGGGCCCTTCTCAGGGTGGGGACACCGGAGTGGCCCAGGGAGGTGACACCGCCATGGTCCAGGATCGAACGGAGGCTGCGGGTGAATCTCCTCAGGTCCTCATGCAGGGAGCTTGGTGACTCATGTAGGCCCTTGTCCCTGTGTGGCCAAGTCAGGGTGGCCACCACCTCACCCAGGGTGGCCACCACGGCCACCAGCACTTGCAGCTGTGGAGGGGACACCTGAGGAGGGGACAGGGGATGTGTCAGGCACCTGGTGGCACTTACGGCCTCCAGTGGTGGCCCCTGTGCCCCAGAGGGGTCTCCTTTGTCCCTTTGTCGAGTCTTGTCCCCGCTGCCACCCACCACCAGACCCCATGTCCCTCCCAGTGTTCCCTCTGTCCCCCTCTCCTCCACCCCCCTGTCGCACCTCTTGGACCTCCATGCACACTGGGGAGATCTTGGGGACGCTCTGGGGACGCTCCCGAGATTGAAGGAGCCTTGGGATGTCCTCGATGGCTCTTTGGCACCGCTTGGCCACCCCACAGCCACTGGGGCTGGCGGGACCACCATTGAAATAGAAGTTGATGATGTCATTAAGTGTCCCCCGCAGGTGATCCTTGGCCAGGCGGGCATTGGCCTCCCACAGCCGCTCGGCCTCGGCCACCTTGGCTACCAAGTCCTCGGGGACATCAGGGGATGCCTCATTTGTCCCCTCCAGGGCAGCCTCGATGTCCCTGAGCAGGCGCTCCAGCTTCTGGGGAAACGCGGTGGCTTTGTCACACGCGGCCACCAAGCGCTCCAGCAGCCTCAGGGCCACCTCCACGTGCTGTCTCTCCATGGTGGCCCTTGTTGCCTCGCTGGCAGCCACCATGGCCTCTCTCTTCACCCGGGCTTTGTAGGTGTGCTCCTCCTCCACCTCCTCCTCCCTGCCCAGGGCCTGGCCCAGCTCCACCATGTTTTCCTGAGCTGTCCCATCACGGGCAGCCTCGTCCTGCAGCTCCCTGGCCCGGCTGGTGCAGAAGGCCTCCCTGTCGGCTGCCTTGGTGGCCAAATCCCTGCAGGTGTTGCGGAGCTTGGTGGCCTTCCTGGCCACCTTAGCCCACCTGTCCACAAGCACAGACACCGACCCCTGCCAATTGCTGGCCGCCATTGTCACACGGCGCCAATGGGTCCCTGGGGTGCTCCGGTGGGCAGCCAGGGCCCGGCTCAGGGAGGTGACAGGGTCATCATCATAGGCGGTGATATTGTGCTGCCACCAGCTGTCCTCAATGCAGTACAGGGTGACCCGTAGCTTCTTGGTGAATTCCTCCAGGACCCAGTAAAAGCACGCTGGGGAGATGGACACCAGCATCACCTGATCCACCCTGGGCAGGGTGTCCAGCAGCTCACCCAGGGTGGCCACCACGGTGACCTGTGGCTGCAGCAGGGCCGGGGACAGCTGGGGAGGGGACAGGGGAGGTGTCAGGGACCTGGTGGCACTTACGGCCTCCTGGGGTAGCCCCCTGCCCCCGAGGGGTCCCCTTTGTCTCCCCTGTCCCTTTGTCAACCTCTTGTCCCCTCTGCCACACCCTGCCCCTCTCCTCACAGCCACTCCCACTCCCTGCCCCCAGGGCTGTCCCCTCTGCCACTCCCACCACCCCCCATGTCCCCCCTATACCCCATTGCCCCCTCCCGCTCCCCAGTGTTTCCTCTGTCCCGTTCTCCCCACCACCACCAACGCACCTCTTGGAGCTCCATGATCACTGGGGACACCGTGAGGACACCTTGGGGACACTGTTGGGGTCGAAGGAGCCTTGGGATGTCCTCAGTGGCTCTTTGGCACCGCTCGGCCACCCCACAGCCACTGGGGCTGATGGGTTCAACATAGATATAGAACTTGAAGATGTAGTCAAGTGTCCCCCGCAGGTGATCCTTGGTCAGGCGGGCGTTGGCCTCCCACAGCCTCTCAGCCACCGCCACCTTGGTCACCAAGGCCTTGGGGACATCTGGAGACTCCTCATTTGTCCCTTCCAGGGCGGCCTTGATGTCCCCAACCCTGTGCTCCACCTCTCGGGGGAACGCGGTGGCTTCGTCACACGCGGCCACCAAGCGCTCCAGCAGCCACAGGGCCACCTCCACCCGCTGTCTCATCCTGGTGGCCCTTGTTGCCTCACTGGCAGCCCCCATGACCTCTCTCCTCACCTGGGCTTCATGCCTGGCCACCACCTCGGCCCCCTCCTCCCTGCCCAGGGCCTGACCCAGCTCCACCATGTTTTCCTGAGCTGTCCCACCACGGGCAGCCTTGCCCTGCAGCTTCCTGGCCCGGAGAGTGGCGGTGACCACCGTGTTGGCCAACTCAGCGGCCACCTCCCTGCAGGCATTGTGGAGGTTGGTGGCCTTCCTGGCCATCTGGGCCCAGCTGTTCACAAGCACAACCATGGACTCCTGCCACTTCCTGGCTGCCATTCTCACATGGAACCAGGTGGTCCCTGGGGTGCTCCTGTAGGCAGCCAGGGCCTGGCTAAAGGACGTGGGAGGTTCACCCTCAGAGGAGTTATTGCAGTGCCACCAGGTGTCATCAGTGGCACACAGGGTGCCCTGGAACTCCGCGGTGATGCCCACCAGTTCACTGTACAGGCACCTTGGGGACTCGAGCAGCATCATCATCTCCTCGTCCCACCTGGGCAGGGTGGCCAGCAGCTCACCCAGGGTGGCCACCACGGTGACCTGTGGCTGCAGCAGGGCTGGGGACAGCTGGGGAGGGGACAGGGGAGGTGTCAGGGACCTGGTGGCACTTGTGGCCTCCTGGGGTGGCCCTGTCCCTTCCTGTGGTCCCCTTTGTCCCCTCCCCGGAATGCTCTGCTGTCCCCTTTCTGCCTTTTTCACCACCCCGACCACTCTGTCCCCTCCGCTACTTCCTGTTGTCTCCCCCCTTCACCGCTCTGTCACCTCCACCCTTCCTCCTATGTCCTCCTGTCCCATTTCTGACCCCCTGTCCCTCCCGCCACCCCAGTGTCCCATCTGTCATCCCCGTGTCCCGGCTGTCCCCTCCCCACCACCACTCCGGGATTGTCACACCTTGAGGGGCTCCATGGCAGCTGGGGACACTCCGGGGACACTCCGGGGATGCCTTGGGGACACTCAGGGGACACTCTGAGGACTCTACAGGTGACAAACACACCCAGGTGAAGTTGGGGACACGCAGGAATGGGGAGCGGCCGGATGGAAGAAACAAGAAGAGGTGATGTCACTGCCCCTCCCGCCATTGGACCAGGTCAGAATCCCAATGTCCCCAACGGGACCCCAATGTCGCCTCAGGGTCCCCAACATGGCTCAAGTGTCCTCTGATGTCCTGATGGGGACACTGTGGGGACATCGGGGGACTTGGGGTACCCAAAATGGGACAGGGGACATCAGGTGGCCCCGGTGTCCCCAGGGGAAGGACACGGGGGCGTCCCCAAGGGAAGGGTATGGGGGTGGTCCCAAAGTCCCCAACAGGACCCCGGTGAGTCCCTGGTGTCCCCAGCTGGACATTGAGGGACACTTGGGCTTTGTGGGGGACATCCGGGCAACACCGGGGCCATGTGGGGACTCTCAGGGGACATCAGGGTTCCATTGGGGACATCAGGGTGACATTGGGGACCCTGCCCAGGCCCCACAGGTGGGGGGGGCAGAGGGGACAGTGACGTCACCTCTTCCTGCTTCCTCCATCTGGCCGTGCCACATTCCCGTGTGTCCCCAACTGTCACCTGGGTGTGTTTGTCACCTGGAGTGTCCCCAGAGTGTCACCGGAGTGTTGCCAGAGTTTCCCCAGTGGCCATGGAGCCCCTCAGGGTGTGACAATCCTGGCGTGGGGGAACATGGGGCTGACAGAGGGGACAGGAGGGTGTGGCAGGAAGGGGGGAGGTGACAGAGGGGTGGAGGGGACCGAGGGTGGCAGAGGGGACAGCGGGAGGGTGGCCGGGAGTGGCAGAGGGGACGAGGGGGTGACAAAGGGACAGAGGGGACAGCAGAGCCCTCCAGGGAGGGGACAAAGGGGACACTGGGAGGGCACAGGGGCCACTGCAGGAGGCCACAAGTGCCACCAGGTCCCTGACACCTCCCCTGTCCCCTGCCCAGCTGTCCCCTTCTCAGCTGCTCTGGGCTCTGGTGGCCGTGGTGCCACCCTGGGCAAGGTGGCGGCCACCGTGACCGGGCCACAGAGGGACGAGCAGCAGCGCGTGTCCCCACAGTGTCCCCAGAGTCCCTGAGGAGCTTTGCCTGGAGCCTCCATAACGCCCTGAACCACCGTGGTGTCACCTCCCTGGGCCACCGCAATGTCCCCTCCCTCAGCCAGGCCCTGGCCACCCTTGGGTCCACCCCGGGGTCACCTGGGCCAAGGTGGGAGCCTCAGCCTGGGCCTGGCAGGAGTTGGTGGCCGTGCTGGCCCAGAGCCTGGGGGGCCTCTGAGCTCTGTGAGCCTTGTGAGGACAAGGCCACCACTGAGGTCACCACCAATGCCACTGGGAGCTGCAGGCCACTGTGGCCACCACTGAGGCCACCACCCAGGCTGGGGACCTGCAGGATGAGGCCACCCACAGGGAGACAGCTGGGGACAACCTGGTGGCCACAGCCCAGCAGCCGCCAGTGGCCCTGGACAGGGAGGAGGTGGCCTCGGTAGGGGCTGTGCCCAAGGTCTGGGTAGCAGCGGCCACCCAGGAGGAGGAGGAGGAGGAGGAGGCAGCCAGTGAGGAGGGAACAGTGCTCAGAGGTGGCCCTGGGGCCGCCGGAGTGCTTGGTGGTTGTGTGTGAAAGAGCCAGGCATTTCATCTTCGAGATGAACCGCTGGCTCGAGGCCATCGAGGCCATCCTGCAGGGGACAAATGAGGCGTCCCCCAATGTCCTCAGGGCCTTGGTGGCCAAGGTGGCGGAGGCCGAGCGGCTGTGGGAGGCCAGCGCCCGCCTGGCCACGCGTCATCTGCTGGGGATACTTGGGGACATCAGCAGGCTCCTCACAAAGCCCCCTGGTGGCTCTGATGGCCCTGGTGGCTCTGATGGCCCTGGTGGCCCCAGTGCCTCCGGTGGCCCTGGTGGCTGTGGTGGCTCTGATGTCTCCAATGGTTGCATGGTGGCCGAGGGGTGCCAAGAAGCCATCGAGGACATCCCGAGGCTGCTGCGGGGAGAGTGATGTCACTGCTGTGATGTCATTGAGGGTGATGACATCATCGGGTACATCGCTGCTGTCACCTCTGCCCTCTCCCCTCCCACATGGGATTTGAGACAAATCTGGGGAATTTTCTGGGAATTTTCATTGATACTGTCCCAAATCCGGATGGGAATTCCTGGGGTGACATCACTGGGGACACTCAGGGACACTCTGGGAACACACAGGGGAACTCTGGGAGAGTCTGGGGACGCTCAGGGACACGTAGGGATACTCAGGAAAAATCAGGGAGGACACTCAGGGACATGCAGGGACACTCTGGGACAACTCTGGGACACACTGGGGACACTCAGGGACAGGGGAGAATGGATCCCCTCAGCAGCTTCCAGCTTTCCACTGTGCCTGCAGCAGAGCTGGGTCATAAATGACAATTTAATAATTGGCTTCTGCAATTCTGCATTGACTGCTGCAGTTCTACATTGGCTGCTGCAATTCTGCATTGGCTTTTGCAAAAAAATACTTTCACAAGAATTTTGCTCTGGTACTTGATTATTGATTATTGATAATTCCTTGTAGTTGCTTGCTGGTACAATATAATAGATCAGTTTATCTGTGCACCGTGTAACCAATTTAATGTTGGAGTAATAAATCAATATATCATAGGTATTAAAAAATTAAAAATCGACAAATATAAAAAATAGACAAATAATCAATGTTAAATAGAGACTATGCAATGTTAAAATGCTTTTGTGTAACTGACTCAGGTGTAAAACAATTCCCTTGTTTCTCACACCTGGGCCCGGCCTCTCCTGGTGATGATAACAGTGAACAAGCCTGATAAGAATGTATGAATTTACCAGGGGCTGTGAAATAACAGGAGGGAACCAGGAGAAGAAATCAAATATATTGACCTAATCTACAGAATGTCCTGCAGACAAGTCAGAGGTTCAATCCAAACAAGAGTTCCTGGAACATCCAAATCTCCCAGGAATGTCTGAATAATGTCTAAACTCAGGAATGTGTTTGTACCCCTGCAGTGGAATTGGATCTGGAGAACGATGGGTAAAGTTAAGGTTAAGTCGGCCAGTTCTTTGGCCGACTGCTAAAATCCTTTCATAGCCCTTATTAAACATTTACCATTTTCAAAGTGTGAACTTTGTTTCACCTGGCTGTGGTTTGGGCCCCCCCCCCCCTCCACTGCTGAGCGCTGACCCCGCCCCGGGTGTCGCTGGAACCCCCAAAAACCGCAGCCACCACCAGCCCTTGTTGGGGGTTGGGTTTTTCTGTTCTTTCCTTGTTTCTTGTGGATTTTTTCCCATGGAGTTGCTGAGAGGCGCTGATGGCTGAGTGCTTGAGAAGGCGGGGAGGGGGAACTCCTCTGGTTTTTGGGAGTTTCTCTGGGAGGGGGGCACAGAGACAGCGGGAGAATGGGGGGCAGGGGTTGGGGGCAGCCTCTCTCTGTCGCTCTTTGGCATCGGAGGAGGGCGGCCAGGCTGTCCCTGCAGAGAGAATTCACTGGCACCGCTGGAGCTCAGCCCTGAGGGACCGATCACCGTCTGCCCGTGTGCCCCGGGAATCCTCAAATTCGTGTGCCCCTGAATTTCTCGTGCCCCTGGAATCATGAACTTAGTGTGCCCGGGGAATCCTGAATTCTGTGTGCCCCGGGAATCCTGAATTTTATCTGCACCGGGAATCCTGAATTTTGTGTTGTTAAAAACAAGAGCAGGCTCCCGGTACTAAAGTGATTTCAGTATTTATTATCAGAAAAAGAAAGGCCCAAAGCAAGGGGGCCCCGGGCCGAGCAGGAGCGTTCCTGTCGAGGATGCTGCAGCGCCGGCGCTGGGGCTGCTCCAGCAGCGATGGCCCCGATGGCCCCGATGGAGCAGCACAAATTCAGTGGGTCAGAACCCGTCTGCCATCCTCGGTCCCCTGCACCCCTCTGTCACCTCCCCCCTTCCTGCCACCCTCCTGTCCCCTCTGTCACCCCCATGTCCCCCCATGCCGGGATTGTCACACCTCGTGGGGCTCCATGGCTGTTGGGGACACTGGGGACAATCTGGGGATACTGCAGGGACACACTGGGGACATTCTGGGGATACTCTGGGGAAACTTTTGGGACACTCTGGGGATAGCCTGGGGACACCTTGGGGACACTCTAGGGACAGTCCAGGGACACTCCAGGTGACAAACACGCCCCGGTGACTGTTGAGGACACACAGTAAAATTGCACAGACAAATGGAGGAAGCAGGAAGAGGTGACGTCACTGTCCCCCATGCCCCCCCCAACCTGTGGGGCGAGGCGGGGTCCCCAAATGTCCCCCCAATGTCCCCAATCGGACCCCGATGTCCCCTGAGTGTCCCCACATGGCCCTGGTGTTGCCCCAATGTCCCCCACAAGGCTCAAGTGTCCCCCAATGTCCAGCTGGGGACACCAGGGACTCACCGGGGTCCTGTTGGGGACCCTGGGGACACTCCCGTGTCCTTCCCTTGGGGACACTGGAGCCACCCTGATGTCCCCTGTCCCATTTTGGGTCACCACAATGTCCCCGATGTCCCCACAGTGTCCCCAACAGGACCCTGGTGTGTCCCCAGTGTCCCCAACAGGACATCAGGGGACACTTGAGCCTTGTTGGGGACCCTGAGGGGACATTGGGGTCCCATTGGGGACACTGGGGCGGACACTGTGGACTCTGCCCTGGCCCCACGGGAAGTGGGGAGTGGTGACGTCACCTCTTCCTGTTTCCCCTGTGCGGCTGCGCCCCGTTCCTGCGTGTCCCCAACTGCCACCCGGGCATGTTTGGTACCCGGAATGCCCCCGGAGTGTCTCTGGAATGTCTCTGAAGTGTCCCTGGAGTGTCCCCAAGGCATCCCTGGAGTGTCCCCAGCTGCCATGGAGCCCCTCGAGGTGCGACAATCCTGGAGTGGTGAGGTGGGGAGACAGAGGGGACACGGAGGTGACAGAGGGAACACGGGAGATGGTGATAAAAGGCAGTGAGGGACAGAGGGGAGATGAGGGTGGCGGGAGGGACAGGAGGGCACAGGAGAAATGGGGAGGGTGACAGAGAGGAGAAGAGGGGAGACAACAAGAAGTGGCAGGGGTGGCAGAGGGGTTGGGGGGTGACAAAGGGAGAGAGTGGAAAGCAGACCCCTCCAGGGAGGGGACAAAGGGGAGCCTGGGAGGGCACAGGGGCCACTCCAGGAGGCCACAAGTGCCACCATGTCCCTGACACCTCCCCTGTCCCCTCCCCAGCTGTCCCCGGCCCTGCTGCAGCCACAGGACAGCGCTGTGGCCATCCTGGGCGAGCTGCTGGCCACCCTGCCCAGGGAGAACGAAACACTGCCCGAGTCCCCAGGGTGCCTGTACCTGGAGGTGGTGAAATTCACCAGGGAGCTCCGGGCCACCCTGTACCGCAATGATGACACCTGGCGGAGCCACAATGTCACTGTGGATGGTGATGGCCCTGTCACCTGCCTGAGCCGGGCCCTGGCCACCTACAGGACCACCCCAGGGACCACCTGGAGGCGTGTGACACAGGCGGCCTGGGATTGGAAGTGGTCAGTGTCTGGGCTTGTGAACAGCTGGGCCGAGCTGGCCAAGAAAGCCACCAAGCTCCACAACACCTGCAGGGATTTGGCCACCAAGGCGGCCAACAGGGCAGCCACTGCAAATGCCCGGG